>NW_028254713.1:0-121574 GCF_964263255.1 Lissotriton vulgaris | reverse complement strand
AGAGCAGAGGTGTTAGAACTGGGATTTCTGGTTTGCTAAGGCTTACGCCAAAGCCAGGCAGAAACCACCATTCTAGTCAGGGCAAGGGAGTCACACGCCAAGATAACCCCTGCTAACCCCCTTGGTAGCTTGGCACGAGCAGACAGGCTTATCCCGAAGGCAATGTGTAAAGCATTTGCGCATGCACACAACAGCAACAACATCCTAGGCACACCAAAAAAGGAACTCCACACAAGGTTATATAAAAATAACTTTTGTATTGTCAAAACACATCAGATAGTAATCACAAAATGTACATTGTGCCAACTGGCACGGGCAATATTCACAAGGGATTATTTACACCAGGACAGGGCCACGTGGGCCACTGTTAGAATCAGCACTTAGTAGAACTAGCACTTAGACTAACTGTCACACCAAATAACAATTATAGATCGCAACCAGTAACCACTGGTAACAGGTAGGTACACACTACGCAATACTAATAACCATAGGCATAGATCACACATGGACACATAACCTCTTTAGTACAAGCTATACTAGGCAAAACGACCTTCTAAACATGAAAACACAGTTAGAGGTATCACAGGCATAATGGCACAGCACATTACCCATAAATCACATTTAGGCCTAACCAGTAAAAATACAGTAGGCAATCACCTCACCAGTCTAAACACATTAGACCCTACCCCCTAAGCATAACTCACATTTAGGGGCGTAACTAACAGTGGAGTAAAATCTCACCTTAACCAACCTACATAGGAAAAACCATCTCTAGAGGTATCAATACAGGGTGCGTAAAACATACTAAATGCATCACATTTCCTAGCACCACATCACTCTAGCCCATAAAACACATTAGGCAATTACCATCATAAACATAGTAAAATCACATTGAGCAAAAATCACATTATGCAATTACCATCATAAACATAGTAAAATCACATTGTGCAAAAATCACCTTAGGGCCTTGCGCCCTACCCACATACCAGCCCCATGGCCAACTGGCCATCTCAAGAAGGGGCTCAAATGCCCTGTGTTCAGAATGTCAGGGCGCGCTGCCACGCAGCGCCAGTCAAGGGTGTGCCACTGGTGCAAACCTAAACGTTGCAACTGCCCACTAATTGATGGGCAGATGGGAACAGTAACAGGGCCTCAACGTTGCAGCTGGCACTAAGTGCTGCGCAGCTGTAGACGGCCTGGCACCTCTGGGCCACTTCTGTCCCTCTCAGGGACTCTCTCTCCAATTGCGCCTAAACGGTGCAACTGCCCACTACTTGCTGGGCAGCTGGGATGTAAATTGTGGCAGGGGGCTCTCAGTAGCCCTTTCAATAACTTGCACCAACCATGAGAGCCCTCGAGGCTCTGGAAAGAAGCATGGGGGCGTTGGAGCCATCTGGCTCTAAACTCAACTGTGCCAAATCGTTGGAGCCCTCAGGCTCTAAAGATAAACATGTCCCCTGGAGCACTCTGGCTCCTTGACTAGGTATGCTCCAACTGGGGTGGCACAGACCCCTGAGGACCCCCCTGGGCACTTAAAACACCTATGGCCCAGTCAGAGCCACACAGGCTCTCTAAACAAATACAAGTGCCCCCAAAACTGGAGCTCTCTGGCTCTGAAAACAATAACGGGCCAGCGTTGGAGCCACCAAGGCTCGGGAAACAGTGAGGCCAATACCATTAAAAAGGAACCCTCTCCCCTCTTGTTAGAGAGCGCTGGCTCTTAAATCACTAATAAAACGTTGGGGCGGCCCACTGCCATCCGGGGCCACCCTAAATACACCAACTATGCTGGAGCCCTCTGGCTCTATGAAAGTTTATGGCCCGCCCCCACAGGATCCTTTAAATAAACTTGCCCCCTCGGTGGAGCCACGTAGGCTCTGCAGACACTCTCCATGTGGGATAGAGCGGCCCTCTGCCATCCCAGGCCGCTCGGGGAGTGAGGCTGCCATCCCCCCTGTCGCGCCCTCACTTACCGGGCTACGGAGCAGGGGGACTCCTTTTTTTGCAGTGGGGCTGCCCGCGGGACTTCCTCTTCCCTACGGGAGTGCAGCAGGGCACATTCCTGGGTTGCGGCCCGCTCTGGTCGCCTCCTCTTCACCCGGGCCCCCTCCTGGGGCCCGGGGATTCCACACTGGACGGGCGGGGCTCTCTCTTGCCACCCGGTCTCGCGGCTATGGTGGGCAGCATCTCCAGTCTCCCTCTCAACAAGGGAGACCGGTAAAAATGGGCAATGGCTTCTCCTCAGGCTTGCGGAAGCAGGGTAGGTGCCCGACCTCCTTAAAAATATGGACAGCTTCCTTTGGGCACCAGCAGGGCTCTCTCCAGTACACGGAAGCCCTGCTGTAACTGGCGCCGCCATGCTCCTTCTTCTTCCGGTCATGAGGCGCTGGGGGGACACAACGGCCACAAAGTCCAGGAGGTTTCTAGGGGCAATGCAGGGGGGGCTAGATGCCCCAAAAACAAGGTCAGCACTCACAAGGTGCTGGGGATGCCCTCAAAGGTCTCTCTGGGGTCCTGGAGATGATTCAAATAAAGAAAAAAATGTCCCACGAAGTCCTCCAGCATCCAAGTCCATCCAGGGGCTGGGCAGGGCCCAGGGAGGCAAGCCTTCCCCTGGGCCCCAGCAGCAGCACGCCCCTGGTAGATTCTAGTTAGGAAAAACAAGAACATTTTACAAGAGGTCACAGCCTCTTTTTATACACAAAAATCACTTTGTCTAGCAGGGTGTAGGCAATCTAAGAACCAGCTACAACTGGTTATGGGGAACTCCCTTTTACTGGCCAGGCTAGGGACATCAGACGCACCACAGAGGGTGGAGCCAGCATTGTGTAGCGAAAGCCCAGCCCTATTCAGGTCCCAGGTGCAGCCCCTTCCTCACAACAGCATGCTAATCTCAACACTCACCACTGGGGCAGACCCATCCTGACTCCTGGAGCCAATCACACGCCAGACACAAATTACACAAACATGCCAACTTCTAGAAGTGGCACTTCCACACTAGACACAATCATGCCGCATACATCATTGTGCAGCATTCAATCTCACGAGTTTGCACATACCAAACTCGACCCTGCACTCCCCACACATCAGGAACTACCATGGTCACACATATTCCCCATGCATTACTATGGGAGGGCAGGTCACTCTCACCACACACACAGAGAGTGCACGCACTTTACACTGGACCGAATCTATGACAAAATATCGAGTACAAAAATATCTACTTACCAAAATATCGCAACAAAAATATCGATGACATTAATTTCGAGATCCTATCTCTAACAAGGAAAGTACAAAAATATCGAAAAAATAACATTGATCTCAAAAATATAGTTTTAAAAAAAATCGTTCTTTTTTTTAAATTAAAAAACATGGAATGTTAACAAAATAATACTTATACATTTAACAAACATAGTTAAATTTATATTATAATATTTAAAATTAATAAATAATGTAATACAAACTAATAATAATAAAGATATAATACATAGTATATGCTTCATTAATAACACCGCTAATAAATTATTTTAATAACTTATAAATCAATGAAAATATAATAAATTACAAATAAATTTACATACATCAAATAATAATACAAATAACAATTAATAAAAATGTAAAACAAATAAAAAAAATTAAATACATTTTGGATAGCGTACGGGTACAAATTACTATTCCCACTCCAGAGAGTGCAACAGTAGGGAAAGTGTTGAATAGCATAGGGGTAACAATTACTATTCCAGCTCCGGAGAGTGCAACAGTAGGTAAAGTATTGGATAGCATAGGGGTAACAATTACTATTCCCACCCCAGAGAGTGCAACAGTAGGGTAGGTGTTGGGTAGCATAGGGGTAAAAATTACTATTCCAACTCCAGAGTGTGCAACAGTAGGTGAAGTGTTGGATAGCGTAGGGGTAAAAATTACTATTCCAACTCCAGAGAGTGCAACAGTAGGGAAAGTGTTGGATAGCGTAGGGGTAACAATTACAATTCCCACTCCAGAGAGTGCAACAGTAGGGAAAGTGCTGGATAGCGTAGGGGTAACAATTACTATTCCAACTCCAGAGAGTGCAACAGTAGGGAAAGTGTTGGATAGCGTAGGAGTAACAATTACTATTCCAACTGCAGAGAGTACAACAGTAGGGAAAGTGTTGGATAGCGTAGGAGTAAAAATAACATACTTATAAATAAATGCATTTTTTTAAAATAATAAAAAACGTAACTATTAAATAAATGTAAACCATTTACAAATACCAATACATAATTATTAAAAACATGATTGGCAAAATATATTTAAATTAAAAAAGTATTAAAAATACCATTTAACTAATATTTAATTAGCAATTAATAAATAATTAACAATTATACAATTAACAAAACAATTAATTAAATATTTTTTTCCTTAATTACATTTAAATTACTTCCCACCCTATTCCCCCATAAACCCACAACTTGCTACAAAACATAATTATCAATTAATCAATTACTTAAAATTAATTACCAATTAATTAAAAATAATTACCAATTAATTAAAATTAATTTATAATTCCCACTCATTAATAATTAATTTAACATAATTAAATTACTTCCCACCCTATTCCCCTATAAACCCACAACCCGCTACAGTACTAAAATACAAAATTACATAAACATACATTAAAAACATAAATACATAAAAATATACACCAAAATAATATAAACATCGATATTAGTAACATCGAAATTATTAACATCGATATTACTAACATCGATATTTACTACTTCGATATTACTAATATCGATATTAAATCTATCGATATTACTTACCTCCTATATTATGTCCCTTCGATATTTAAACTTTGATATTTTTGTATATCAATATTTAAATATCGATATTTTGTCTGCATACCCACTGTACCACAGTGAAAAAGTGCGCAGAGATCTAAAATCACCAACACCAGGTTACAGAAACAGGCTAGGCAAAAGCGAAAAGTTTTGGGGTGAACCTGCCAAAAAGGGCCGGGTCCAGCAAGAGGTATATCTGCTTCCTGAATACCGTAGAGCGGGACTTAATTCGAAAAAGGATTAGATGAAACTGGTGGTTTAACTTGTTGTTTTAAAAAAATAGGTATGACATATAGAATAGTTTGATTACATTTTTACTTGGAGCTTTAGGGTTCTTTAAAATGACAATAAACATTTAACCGGATATCCATTGAGGACTGATCACTAACAAGGATAAACACGTTTTTAGAAACCTTAGAACTCTATCCATAAGGTCGGAATGCAGTATATTAAATGAATCTCAAATCAACTTATTGTTTTGTTTATATCCAAGAATGGGGCCATGGTATAAACAAAAGGTAACCATGGAGACCCTACTGGAATCTAATAGAAAATATTAATATGCATCAATAAAGGGAGTATATTAATTACTAATAATAATAACCTTTATCAAAATATTAATGACAAAAGACTTGCAATAGATTTAATATGTGATTTAGCATTTCCTTGTTAAGAGTTTTGGGCACTGTGGTGTAGAGTGTATTGAAAAGGGTGGTAATCTCCGCTGAGAAGTAATAAGAACTGTGAATGTATAAACAATACCCCTAGTTGGATTGTTAGAAAGTTTCTATTTTCCTACAAAAAAAGTAACAATAAAAGATGTCTGGTCGACTTAAGAATGCAATGTGCATTTCCCCTTTAATAGTTTTTGATAGAAACGTGACACGTTTAAGTACGTGTATAAAAGGCGCCGGGACAGAGTAATGATCGTTTGTCCGGTGGCAGATTGAAGAAAAACCGCTGCAAGTTACTCGATTAGACAGGAGCTTTAAAGGTGAGGGGAACTGGTAAGAAGTGCAACCACAAGATGGGATTGGGCGAAACAATTTTTATATATAAATGCGAGTTTTAGCATCACGGACTGGGAGCCGGCTTTATATTTTTATGGAGCATAGGTAGATAATGCGGGCGCTCCTGGATAGCATAGAGTTAAAATAAGATTGGTCAGGACACGCTAGTATCGTCATAATGTTAAAAAATTTCAGGCCCTCGATGTATAAAGTTGAACGCTGGTGGACAGTAAAGGATTATGGTCCTTTGAGTATGTCAGACATATGCAATTTATAAAAGCATGAGGTAGAATGATAGTCAAGTAGAACAAACGAGGGTGTATTACATCTTGGTATATTTTGTTCTGTTTGTCCACGAAAGCGCCGCGCTTAAGGCTAACATTAGAATCGGCGAATGATGTTAAAATAAATGGCTCAAAAGAAGACTACAGAATGAAGCAGCCGCACAATGATAATATACATCACGGCACCAAAAAGTGCATTAGGATCATTTTCGGAATCTTGTCTAGTACTATCTGAATCCTTAATTGAGGTTTTTTGTGTAGACAATTCATCTTCCACAGCAGAAATACGAGCTTCAGTCTCCTGTACTCTTAAATTAGTTTCAGTACTAGACTTGGCTAAGCGGGGAACAACATTCTGCAACTTACGCACAGCTCCTTGAGTGCGGAGTCCCTCTGCTTTAGTCTCTTCTCTGTGAGCCATGATCAGTCTATACATAGATGTCTGTAATTTGTATATTGATTTTAATGTGATCTCTTCATCTCCCTCCAGTAACTCTGGGGATTCAGCCTCCGTTTCTGAAGCCATGCCAGCCCCTTACCACTGTGGCTGGTTTATTGAGCCTAGATTTTCACTTGTGAGGGGATTTGTGGCCTCTACAGCCCTACGAACAGTATTAGGGGCTCCTTCGTTCAACAGAAAATCAGAGCCAAGAAGATCTTCTTCAGAAATTTGATTGCAGTCATCAGCCCAGTCTTTTACAGGCTGATGACCCTCATTGAGTAACTCCTCATCAAGTTCCCCATCAGATGTAACCCACACATCAGACATGGAAAAGAATTGACCACCTGATCCAATGGATTCTGCGTCGTTTAAAGGCTGTTCATTCGCCCTAGGTGAGACTCTGACTTCCTC
Organism: Lissotriton vulgaris; assembly: GCF_964263255.1. NCBI lineage: Eukaryota > Metazoa > Chordata > Amphibia > Caudata > Salamandridae > Lissotriton > Lissotriton vulgaris. Next base: position 114,604 of record NW_028254713.1, on the reverse strand, counting down.
TACGGTTTGACAAAGTTCAGATAAATCGTCATCACCCACTCCAGCTCCTGCTCCAGCTCTATCTCCTACTGTGGACGAAGTTGAGTTTAAAGAGGGCTCATTTGAAAGAATTGCACCATGATTCTTAGGAGTAGCACCACGTAAGACATTAGAAGATGTCTGCTCATTGTTATTGTTCTTAGAGGAATTAGCTATGTTTTTTTTCCCTGAATAAATCAGGTATTACAGGTTCTTTAATAGTCCCATTCTGTTGACGAACTCGAATCTCTCTCTCTATCATTGAAATTGATGCTGTTGCAGTTTTTTCCACAGCACTTGGCGTAGTATTTGTAGGGTTAACTGAGTTGGTTACAGTTTTTTTTACTCATCTGCCTTTAGGCGCTATAGCTGTTCCTTAAGTTGTTCGATAGCTCGCAGGTCTCTTTCTATAGCAGAAATCCTTGTACTGATATCAGCAGACTTACAAGCCTTTGTGCAAGCTACTAAAAAGCAGTCTAATTATATATTGATGTCTATAGCAGTTTATAACAGTGTCAGTAAGTTTACTTGAGCTTTTAGTTTTTTAAAACATTTTTTATTTTTTTTTAGCACTGGAAATGTCTTAAGCTAATATCCCCTCGACACAAAAATGTTTGTTAGTGTCTTACTGTGTTTCCAAGTAGCTTTCAAGACAGGTAGTTACAGTATCTGTTGTCTCCTAGTCCAGACACATAGTTTCAATGTACATAACAGGAGCTTCCTACCAGGAAATGTGAAAGCCTTCAATGTCCTTAGATTGTTAAATCCTTTTCACCCGCTTTCACACACCTCCGTCAGGGATTTTCCGCAACTCTCGCCTTCACCTCTAGGGTTACGGCCCGCAGCGCCGCAATACTCCAAAACTCGGTGATGGTTCCAGCCAGCGTCTCTCTCCTCTCACTGGAGACCCGCGGCTCAGAGCTCATAGGACGTAGCTCACCGTAACACACAACAGCAGCAACCGCCTGTTGATTCACAGCCTCCGAGCCTCTGAGCACAAATGCAAAACAACCACGGAAGTTCCTAACACAGCTCCTTGATTCCTGTCGGCGTTTTACTTCTCTCACCGAAGCGCCGCTATTCACGCCGCGGTTCGCGTCTCCTGACCGCGGCACACAGCAGCCAGGCAGCCTCGCAGCCTCGGACAGCCTCGGACAGCCACGAAAGTCTAAAAGAATGCAAAAATGCCTGCAACTCGGCACGACAGTGGCAGCAGGGAAATATGAGACTCAGCTCAAGACGGCAACAGCAGGAGACCCATTAACGGTCAAAGCCAGGTCAGGTCAGACATCGGGAGAACGCCACGGCTCCTCACTTGGCAGCAGTAGCGGCCGCCATCTTGCTTGTATTAGACAAGATATTGATTAGAAATTGACTGATTTGGAAAATCGTGCATGGCGTAACAACCTACGTATATTGGGAGTGGCTGAACAATCAGAGGGAAAGGATGTTCGACGGTTTGTTGTAGAGATGCTCTCAGACGCCTTTCAGGATCTCAAAGGATGGGATTGGGATAAAGAAGTTATAAGAGCCCATCGTTTTCCCTTAAATCAAAAACGTGATCAGGGGGGGAAACAAAAACCCAAGAGCTATCCTTATATGCTTACAGAATTACCTACTTCGCGAGATTCTGTACGATTTAGCTAGGCCGTCAAAAACCAGAAAGGGTTTGGGGCATTACTTTTTTGTTCGACCTGACTTTTGCCCCGCGACAGTGCAGAAACGCTGAAGACTTAAACAACTAATAGCACCAATACAGTCTAAGGGGGGCAAGTCTTTCTCCTAAATCCTGCTAAACTTAAAGTTGTGTATAAGGGGAGAACCATTTTTTTGTATCTGAGATTAAAGCACAACAATTCTTAGATACAATGCAGTAGAAATTGATAGGATGAGGATAATGATTATATAGTTTTGGTGGGTTGCCCCTCTACCTTTGATTTACTTTTTTTTTTTTTTGTTTCGTGCCAGAGATACAGCATTATTTAGGTCTGGTTGGCCCGGGTGGAATTACATAGCTCACACTCACTTTCCATCAATGAGGGCATTAGCCCTTACGCTTCCGGTGGGGGGGTGTTGGGAAGAAGGTGGGCTGGGAAGGGTGTGCTGGGGGGGATGTGGGTGGGAAAAGGCTTTCTTTGGGGTGCAAGGAAATACAGCTGAAGGATTTATTGATTCTAAGTTTATGATTTTTGTACGGCAGGTGCCAAATTTTGGAATTTTCTGTTACTATATGTTTAACTATGCTAATGTACTAAAACAATATAATGGCTAAACTGACGATATGTTCCATTAATGTTTGTGGTCTAAATGACAAAAGAAAAAGGGGTATAATGGCTCAGATGTTAAAATCTATGCGGTTGGATTTAATCTGCATACAGGAGACCCATATCTCCTGGGCAAACAGAGGGTGGCTTAGAGATCTTGGATTGGAAGTAGTAGGATGTTCCCGTCAAAGCTCCACAATAAGAGGGGTGGCAATTTTAAAGAGGTTTGGATTAGGGGAAGTTAAAAGAATCAAAGAAGACCCATTAGGACGATGGGTTATTGCTGAACTTAAATTTGGAGGACTGACTATTACTATCAGTTCAATATATGCCTCTACAGTCGATGGCCCCACAGTATTACATTATTTAAGTGTGGAGCAAGCTTTATGGCCACCCAATATTATATTATGTGGAGATCTTAATTTACATTTGGATGAAACATTCGATATTTATGGTAGTACTCCATATGTAGGGAGGAAGAAGAATGTATTTAAGGCAATTAAGGGGATTATCCAAGAGTATAGATTGTTAGGCGTGGGGTATGAAAAAAGGGGGGGAGCGTTTGGATGTACTTTTTTTCTACCCCTCATCAAAGACACTTTAGGCTGGACTACTTTTTTGTCTTTAAGACATTATATAATGAACTCACTCAAATGAAATATAGGGTGCTACCAAAAATTATATCAAACCACAATCCTATAACTTTTAACTTTGAGTTAAACATTTCACCTACCCCTCGACCATGGTCTTTTGACCGCAAACTATTGTTTGATTTATCTTATGTTGAACATATGAACATCTGGATTCCTGAATTTTTTTCCAACAACAAGGGAACTGCTTCCTTAGAAGTAGTTTGGGGCGCTTTCAAGTGTGGGGTTCGGGGAGAAACACTGAGCTATTCAATAAGAAAACAGAAGGAGACTAGAAAGCGAGAGCAATTAGAAATGAATAATTTAAGATTGCTGGAGATTCGACTTATGCAGACTTGCAACTAAGGATTAGCTACAGAAACTATTATAAAGGAACTACTGGCTCTTAAAGTCAAGATTCATCAAGGATTTGCTTTAAAGTTTGCTCAGCAAATCTCCGCTTTTCGGACGGAAGTTTATGAAGTTGGAGAAAACTCAGGAAAATATTTGGCTAAGAGGGCTAGGCAGAAAGCGGCATTTGCTAGCATTGATAAAATTAACAATCTGACTGGGACGACTGTTAACAAAATAGAAGATATACTCAAAGTATTTTGTGATTTCTATTCTAAATTGTACACTGAGGATGTTGTGGGAGACTTTTTAGATCAGATCACTCAGTTTACTGAATCAGCTTTGAATGCTACTTTACCTAGTCATGAGAGTGAGAACCTGGATTTACCAATTACTTGGGAGGAAATTGAACTGTCTCTGATGTCTGTAGCCTCAGGAAAAGCGGCAGGCCCTGATGCTATTCCTTTAGAGTTCTTTAAACATTTTCGGGGTGTCTTAAAATTAGAACTAGTGGATTTATGTCTAAGAGCTCAACAAGGTATTGCCCCTCAATCATGGCATGATTCTATAATTACTGTATTTCTCAAAAAGGGCAAACCCCCCCTATTACCTTCATCCTTTCGTCCCATATCACTCATAAATGCCGATAGCAAAAAAGTTTCTAAAATTCTAGCCTCACGACTATCTAATATTATATCTCCCTTAGTTTCTATATTTCAACACAGTTTTATTCCAGCCAGAGACACTGCGGATCATATCCAACGAGTGATTATGTTTTTGGATTGGTCCCAAGCAACTCGGTCTTATGTTGGACTTGTATTTTTAGATGCTGAAAAAGCCTTTGACCGGGTTGCTTGGGGCTACCTATGGGAAATCTTATCCAGGAAGGGACTAGGTTTAGGTATTATAAAAGCTTTAACAACTTTGTACATTGCCCCTAAAGCTTGTATTCGAATTAATGGGCAAATCTCCCCTTTTGTTTCAATCACTAGGGGCACCCGACAAGGATGTCCCTGCTCACCTTTACTTGTTGCTTTTTATATCGACCCTTTAATCAACAGTTTTATTTTGGAACAAAAACTTAAACCTATTCATTTAACTAATATTAATTATCGAGCACTAGCCTATGCCGATGATATAGTGATAACCACTACTGATGTCCAGACAGCTCTACCAGCGATTAACGACCTTGCCAAACAATTTGGGTCTTTCTCCGGCTATAAACTCAAACTGGAGAAAACGCAGATTCTTTGTTCTGGGGATAACCCACCTTTGAATATCCCCACTATCTCAGAGGTTACATATTTAGGAATCAAGATTTCTCTACCCATAGAGAAAATACCAGAACGCAATATAAATCCTGTAATAGCTCAAATTAACATCACACTGCAGCGCTTAGATCATTTACATTTATCATTGCACGGCAGACTTAACATCTTAAAAATGCTGATTCTACCAAAAGTATTGTATATGTATCGCACAATACCATTAGAATTCCATTCGCTCTTTTTTAAAAATCTAGAAAGGAGTACTTCTCGGTTTTTGTGGGGCTACAAACGCCATCGTAATGCCCTTAAGAAAATGATACTTAGTAACGAATGTGGCGGTTGGAATGTTCCTTACTTTTTTTTCTATTACCTATCTGCCGCACTACAATATATAAGTCCTCTAATCATGGGAGATAGAGTAGAAGTGCCGAACTGCCAAACCCCGTCGATCTATGAAATGATTATGGGCGAGAAAGTGAAGGGCAGCTTTCTCAAGGTTGTAGAGCCTAGTTACCACAAAAAAACAAAGTATAAGACATTGAAGGCAGCCTTTGGAGTGTGGCAAAAAGTTTGAAAACACCTAGCTCTACCTAAATTAAATTCTTATACCCCCTTAATATCAACGGGTCTTCTACCAGACATTTTCTGTGACCTAACGATGTATAGATGGGAGCAGAAAGGATTACGGTATTTGGGAGACTTATTTAGTAATGGCCAAATTGCTTCATTTCAGGAATTAATGAACAACCTTTCTTTAGTAAGAAATTATTTTTTCAAATTTCTTCAACTTCGAAGCTTCTTACAGAGTCACCTATCAACTACCCCAGTTAAAATGACAAAAATTCCATTGTTAGAACTTTTGCAGAAAAAGCCTTGTATAGGAACTCTTTATTTAAGCCTGATTCAGGAATGTGGGGACGATCTGGGACAATGTCAGTCGAAATGGGCTAACAACTTAGGTATACCCGATATCGATATTTTGCTTTCTATTAAACTTGCCTCAGACTGTTTGATTACAGGGATGATGAAATCCCAACATTTTATGTGTATACACAATCTTTACTATACTCCAAGTAAAGTTGTCAAGTGGAGCACGACAACGGGAACGAACTGCAGTCGCTGTGGGCTATTTACAGCTGATGAATTACATATGTTTCTTTCATGCCCTAAACTTAGCACGTTTTTTCAACAAATTGAAAATGTCCTTTCTGTTGTTCTTAAATGCGAGATTAAAGTAACTGCTGAATTGGTGTTATTGGGCATTGAGCATACCTCTGTTAGGTTAAAACCAATTTCTTATTTTTTATTTATATGTATGGCTGCAGCTAGGTCCTGCATTACTAAGGAATGGATTAGTCCAGATCCTCCTTCATTTTTTATATGGCGCGAAAAACTATTGTTTATGTATAACCTCGAGTCTGCTATTTATAAGATAAAAGGGGGTTAAAAGAAGAGCTTTGGGGGAGAAAATTTGGGCACCAATTGCCGAATGGATTTAATTATGCTGCTTGAATTATATAAACTTTGTAAATTTTCTGTATTTAATGTGGATATCTTTCTATTTGTGCAACTTTGTACTGCTGTATTTCCTTGCAATAAAACAATAAAATAATTTTTTTTTTAAAAAAGGATCATTTTCGGAGATGTTTCACTCTTTCTCCTTGAACGAAAGAAGAGTTCAGCTATTTAAAAAGAAAGCACAATGTCTTATTTTAGAGCATGAATTAAAATAACGCTAACAAAGGTTTACGTACAAAGATACCCAATTATGTTTTATATAACTCTTTCAATAGCCCTGACAATCGGAGGAAAACAGAATAAAAGTAAACCCAAGAATAATACTGCATTGAATACAATAGGTGATTTTTCAGAAAACAGCCCCGTTGGAAAACGCTTTATTTAGCACAATGAAAATTGCGAGGTAAGCACTTTGCAACAAGAGTATATTTAAACCTAAAGGTAAATGACATTGTTTTTATAAACAAAATCACATAAGCTTATGTACTTTTCCGGATACATCGTACTTTGGGAAATATTCTTTTGTTTAACCTGAAGGCCCCTCATGTCTTTATGGACAAAACATAGTCAAAAGACAACAGTGAAACACTCAGCAGATTAATAAAGCCACAGATAATTTTAATATAAGGTGAGACTACATCACAGTTGTATTCTTGACTATAGGCAATGATACGACAAGTAACCTCTCGTGATATAGATCAAAAGTTAAGAAAAGGATGGAAAAAGTTTGTATTCTCTTTCATTATTAAAGAGACTGTATATCAAACAGGTGAAGGAATTGACAATGCACTGCTGAAGCTATAGAGTGGCAGCCCTAAGAAGTTAAGGTAAAAGATTTACCAAATTTAGAGAGATTTCCTAATAAGATGTGATACAGGGTGTAGTAGGACACCAGGGTCCATGTAATGGCTCGAAATAAGATGAATATCCAAAAGAATAAGTTTAATCATTAATGAATTAGAATGAGTATGATGGATGAGATGTGTATAGTGAGTTTAGACCCCGTTCTAAATACAAGAGAGACCATTAAAGGTGAATAATGGTTACACTCTCTGGGATATTTTTATAAATAATATTGCAGAACTAAATGATTTTGTCCATATATGTTTATAGTAGGGACTATAATTGTAGATAGCGGTAATGTCATGCCTTTAATGATTGAAGTACAGAACCTGCACAACAATCTACTGAGTTTTTTATTAGATGGCAATGCAAGAAATGAAAGAGGAAGAATCTCTATTGTAATCTGTCCTGAAGAAGGTGGAAGAGAATAATATAATCCCACCGAAACGCGTCAACGCTTTAACTCATGTTAAATCTGGAACAGAACATAGAGTAGAGCAACTGAACTTTGGTTTCTGGCTGTGTCCATAGTCTCACACAGATTAACACTGTAAAGGCCAAAGTTTAGGGCCTTTTTATTGGTTTCCTTCAATATGTTGTTTTTATAATGATAGTATTTTTAATGTTCTTGATGTCGTTTTGCCTATATCTATAGGAAGTATACATTTTAACAAGTGTTGATATGATGTTTTGTGTAATGAAATTTTGATGTAATGTGATATTAAGCTTTAACAATTGTATGGTACTGAATACATTTGATTAGACGGACAGTGTATACCTTTTGAGTGGTTCCAAATTTGTGTGAGTGGTGCATTTGATTGATAACAGTAAAGTTCATAGGGAGAGTTTTCCATTCAGGTCAATGGGGGATACAGTGTGAAGGGCCTCCTGATATACAGGCCACCTGGCCCAGCTGCCGGATTCGTTGATAGCCTGGTCGAAGGCATCACAGAGGTAGCCCTGCGCACGGATAAGTTCCTGGTGTTGGGTGATGTTAACCTACACCTGGACGACCCTGTGGATAAGATGGCCGGGGACCTCTGCAAAGCAATGAGTGCGCTTCAGCTTGAGCTGATAGGCAAACTTCCCACCCACTTGCGGGGCCACTTATCGGACCCCATCTTTGCCAAGTGGGAACAGGTGGAGGCTGCAGCCCCCGTACCCATTCCCTGGTCGGACCACTACCTGGTGCCCTTCTCGATCTACACTCCGGGAACTAGAGTACCGGAACAGGTAGTATTACATCACCCAAGACGGAGATGGGCTAACTTCTCCAAAGTCAGGTTTAATGAGGCACTTATGACGGGGGGTGACCCGGGGGGTGAGGATGTGGAGAAAGCTAACAATAACTTGAACCAGTGCATTATGGCTGCCCTAGACCAGGTTGCCCCGCTCGCACTGATTAGAACGGAGGGACATGCCCTGAAAACGGCATCTTGGTATATAGAAGAGGTGCGAATGGCCAAGAGCGCATGTAAACGCGCAGAAAGGCAGTGGAGACAGACTATGCCGCTCAAACTAGGATGGACTATGTTGTAAGCAGGCGCAAATACCATAGACTAATTAGAAAGGCTAAAAAGGTGTATTTGGACACCAGGATCAAGGAAGCAGAAAATTCCTCGAAGGAACTGTTTCTAATTTATAAATCTCTCTCGGTCGGGAAGCCTGCAGCAGTCCCAGAAGAATTCTGTATGGTGAATAGCTGTAACCGAGTAGCAGTGTTTTTTGCTCACAAAATGGCAACTATTAACTCGGCCTTTCCTAGTCAAGCCACCATAGACTCCGAGACTGTAGAAGAATGTGGGGTTAGGGGAGGGCACCAGATGTTAACTACATTTGTCACCCCGCCTACTGAAAAACTCATTCAGATCTGTGGTTCGATAAAATCAGGCTCCCCAATAGATCCCACTACTCCTAGGCGCCTGATGAATAGTTTGCATATTTTGGAGCCGTACATCCGCCACCTTCTGAACATCTCTTTTGGGACCCATACTGTCCCTGAGGCCTGGAAGCGGGCGGTAGTCCTTCCTCTTCAAAAGAAGCCCAATATCAGCTATGATAGGCTGGACAATCTTCGCCCTATTTCTCTTTTGCCATATATGGCAAAGGTTGCTGAACAAATTGCAAACCTCCAGCTGATGGGCTTTGTAGAGGAAGCCTCCCTACTCCATGACTCTCAGTTCAGCTTCCGCCCACGGCATTCGACGGAGTCAGCGCTGCTAATGGCAGTAGAGTCCTTACGGCAGGGAGTGGATGAGGGCCAGACTATGGCTCTGATCCTCTTGGACCTAAGTGCAGCATTCAACACTGTAGCTCATTCCACCCTGCTACAGTGTCTGAATGATGGAGGAGTGTCAGGGGCTGCGCTTGGGTGGATCCGGTCTTTCCTGACAGGCAGATGCTTTCAGGTCCGCCAGGGAGAGTGTTACTCTAGGGAGATTGGGTTGGGCCAGGGCGTGCCGCAGGGCTCGTCCCTGAGCCCGACTCTGTTTAATCTGTATGTCTCCCCGCAGGCGGACATAGTTGAAAGCTATGGACTACGTCTGGTGTCCTACGCCGGCGACACGCAGCTGGTCATCTCCCTCTCACGCGCACCTGGTCTGATGGCGGACAATTTCAGAGTGTGCATGCAAGAACTGGCAACCTGGATGTCCGCCAACTGCCTGAAACTTAATGGCAGCAAGACCGAGGTGCTCGTGGTGGGGGGATGCCCATCTGTATGTCAAAAAAAAAAGTCAAAAAGGTTTTTTGCATAATTAATTAAAATCATTACAATTTCCACAGGTTAATGTTATGGTACAAAAAATGCTTACTAAAAAGATTAGACTCTTCCTTTGCTAAAATGATGTAACACAGTTTTAAAAAAGGGGTTTCTTCCGGGGAAACTCCCACCGGCGTTAGGAGGTCAGAATGTTTGTGCAAGGATTACCAGTCATTGGGATCAAGGCAGCATTATTAGCCCGCTTCTTTCACCCTGTCCTTGTTCCACAAGACTCAGGCGTTTTTTCACTTCTGCCAGGAATTGTATTCCCCGGCATGCCAAAATAATTGAGCTCCCTCCCAGCCAACATGTTACCGCTTGCCTGAAGGTGCGGATTTTTAACTCGTTGCAGATCCGTTTTAGTAATATACGATGTTGTACCAGGAGAGCCGGACAGACGCACAAAAAGTGAGCTAGTGATTCTGTTTTGTAGCCAATGGATGCCCATCTGTATGGACGTCGGCTTGGTGGCCGCCCTGCCTAGGAGAGACACCTGTTCCCTGCCAGGAAGTAAGGAATCTTGGGGTGTGGTTGGACGTTGACCTTGCCTTTGGCCCCCAGATTGGCCGAGTGGTGGGGGCATGCTTCGGAGTTCTAAGAACTATGAGAAAGGTCTTGGATTTCCTGCCCATTTCTGCTCGTCGGACGCTGGTGCATGCCTTAGTCACCTCATGCCTGGATTACGGCAATTTGCTGTATCTGGGGGCCACGGGAAAGGCTCTCAATCGCCTCCAGGTGCTGCAAAATGCTGCCGCTTGCCTCATTCTGAGGCTTCCAAGAAGATCTTCCCCAAAGGCAGCACTCCAGGCCTTGCACTGGCTTCCTGTTAGGAGCAGGGTGGAATTCAGAGCCCTTGCCAGGTGTCACCGCATTCTGGGTGGCAAAGCCCCTGCCCCGCTACAGAGTTTGGTCACCAGGTATGAGTCCACAAGGACTCTGCGCTCCTCCTGCACAGGTCTCCTGAAAATTCCAAAAATTAAGAAAGCGCGTATGGGGGGAAGGTTGTTTAGATATCTGGTAGCAAAGCAGTGGAATGACCTTCCGTCAGAGTTACGTTTGGAGTCCTCAGAACCCATGTTTAGAAGAAAACTTAAGACTCACTTATTCAGACGGTAGACGGTTGTGCTGGCTGCTTGGACTGCTTACCCCACTTTTCATAGCGCGGAGACACGCCTATAGGCGTAAACCAGGCGCTTTACAAATTTCCCTAATAATAATAATAATAATAACAGGATTGTAGTAAGACGCATTTCTCCATGGTTTTAGCTAGGAGTGCGCGGTAAGAGTTGGTATGGAGGTTATTGGAATCATTCGGGTCTGCCTTGTGGTTTTTAAGAATGGGAGTGATTTGCACAAGATGAAGAGAGTCTGGGACACACCCAGAGGTGGACGAGGTGTTAATAATTTTTGTCTAACATGGGGCGATTGTGTGGTTAAGGTTGTGTACTAGATTTGCTGGGAGAGGGTCTTTGGTGTGAGAGGTCAGTTTAATTTTCGCAATGACATTAAAAACTTCAAGCTCGGTCATGGGTATAAATTTGTCTAAGTGGCGTCATTTTTCATTTGTGTGCTGGGAATGATGTCTCCATTACCAACTGGAGTAGATTAAATGAAGAATGAATCAGCAGAACAGGTTGATATGGAGAAAACAGGGATGTTAGGAGAGATTTTCCGAGTAGGGAAGGCCATGATTTGAGGGAAGAATTGATCAATTTTGGCAATTTTGTTTCTGAAGAAGCTGGCAATTTCCTCACATCTTTTATTGGAGGCTGTCAAGTCAGAAGGGGCAGATGAGGTTTGTCATCAGATAAAGAGTTCTCTGGGTCTATTTTTAGCACGATCATGTTGGGTATGGAAGAACAATGTTTTTTTTCTCTAAATATGTGCTTCTTATAAGCTTCTTAAACAATGTGGACGGGCCCACTATGTGTATGTTAATACTTGTAGTCACTATTTGTGGCATGAGTTGAGACCCATTGGGTGTTATTAAAAGACCCCTCACACACCCACCTAGTTGGTGTCATGCTTCATCATTGGGGTCCCTACCGGGTGGCCGAATGCCCCCCGGTTGTGCTAAGATGCCTGATTTCAGCAGAGCGGGTGATGGTGCGTTAGTGTGATGTGAAGTTCTACATTCAAAAATATCTCTGAGATCCCTTGCCTCAACTTTATTATTGGCGGCTCAGGATATATGTGAAAATCTATGTGATGCAACTAGTAAGGATTAATTACCTATCAGTTGGCTATGTGATGTTCTACATGTTTCAGCCCCCTCTGAGTCAATTAAATGGGGATTTCTTCAGGACCCAGAAAGTGATAAGGGAGTGGCGAAAGATGATTAGAGCCATGTGACAAAGCCAATGTGGTACCTACACACTCGCTAAGGTGTGTGGTCAAAAATGTGAAAAGAGTGTCGGTGTACTTACTGACACTTCAAATAGGCAAAAAAAATTCCTTTGGGAAGCAAGACAAAACACAACATAAAGAATCTTTAACTGTTCACAACATAAAATGCAATCTTAATAGTTGACTTAAAGTTGTGTGGTAGTCCACAAGTGGAGCCACTACAGTGACTGTTATAATGTACTCATGCAGATTGCAGCATGCGTGGATACTGTGAGGCATGCTGCTGATAAAATAAACCCACAGGGCAGCATGAGTCAAGTTGCTGTCCTGTGTAAATGGCAGTGGTGTGGCTGCCATTTGTGCATTAACTGCGTGTTTGTACCAGAGAGTATGCTGTACTGTAAAGTGCGAGTTGGCCACTGGGAGGGGTGCCCAGTGGTCTCGGGCATATTGTGCTCCTTAGTTAGGGTGTATCATGCGATGAGTTATCTGAAATGCTAAGCAAGTGGAGGCCAGAATCGTATCATTCTGTGCTACTTAGCAGAACAATTATGACCAACGAGTTAAAAGAAATAATAAGAATTAAAATAGAAAGAATGCACCAACATTTACAATGCCATCCGTATTTCAGCAAAAATCGGGACTCAGGGGGGAGAGGCTCGACTGCATCCAATCTGGAATTGCAAAGTCACAGTGCTGCAGTGAACCCGCAACGTGGAGAAAGGCTTACCGGAATGCAGAGTGTGTGAGCGATACAAGTCCTTACTTGGAAATAAAGAGTCCTCTGCCCATTAACCTGCATCTGGTCCCGGCGGTCCCGGCTGGTGTCGGCAGAGCCGGTATGCTGGAGTTTAAATACAGAGGTTTGTTGATCTTGTCCGTGCGTAGATACACTTCCGGGATTTAGATGACACAGCAAACCCGTGAGGTTGTGCATGCGCAATGGCTTCGCGAATCGGGTAGCTGTTGTCGACCATCTTGGAATGCGGAGTGAATTCCGGTTTGGACATAAATAGTACATCTAAAAGACTGGATTAACCACGGAAAGTGCCTATAATGGACTACTAGGTGTGTTCTAAGTAGTGCATAACAATGGATGCGCTGAGTGGGAGTTAGCAATATCTATGGCTAGGGAAGCCGATAGTGGGTAGCGGGTGTGGTTGTGAGACATGCCAAGGTTCCACATTACAGAGAATGCCGAGATCTTGCAATGCACAGGCCTCAAGGAGTTAGGGTGCCTGGGGTGCCCTAGGTGGAGCACTGTTCCTGGAAGTGTGGGCTCGCTACTTTGCCGCTGGTGGTGCCGAATGTTGAGCGCCTGGCTGCTAGTGTTGTAGTAGGACAGTTCTGTACCAGGGTCCAGGTGCCAGTGTGTGTTTGCGCAATGCATGGTTCTCCAAGAAGGCATACGGAATGTCTTATGGCGGCCCTGCGTATGACAATTGTCCTGATTACTTAATTTCTACTGAGACTATTCCAGGGGATATTGTCATTGTTGCCCACTTTATGGCTGGAGAGGCGATAAATCCATCTTTGTTCTTTTTGTAGTAACTGTTGTTGGATGTTGGGCATATTGGGGTACAGAGCTCCAATAATGACCCATCTCATGTTGTTGGTCGTGTGTCCCATTTCCAGGAAGTGGTTGTGTTCTATTGGCATCGTATAGTACTTCGATGCTCACATATTTGGGTTTTTATTTTCCTCTTCATCATCCCGATGTGGATTCGGTTGCAAGGCCACATGATCCGGTAAATTACATGAGCGGTGTCGCAATTTGTAGGATTGCGCAGATCCCATTTCTTTCTAGGTTCAAGATGTAGTGTCTTGGTAGTTGCGGTCATGTGGCATACACTGCAATTGCCACATGCAAAAGTGGTCAGTTACCTTGGGGAGGCCCCATGCATTTAGGATTGTGTTTTCTTGTGTTCGGAATAGTGTGGGCCTGGTAGAGACGATTGCATCCTTGATAGACTTGGCTGTTTTGTGAGATACGAGTGGGGGAGGTCCCACTTTAGGTGTCCTGTCCCGAGGATATTCCAGTGTTTCTTTATTATGCTTGACACTTGGTTGGAGACAGTGTTAAAGGTGGTGATGCATAAGCTAACCTTTCAGATCTAAGGAGAGCTAAATGTAATGGCGAGGGGTGTTGTCTCCAAGTCCTTTCGGCTTGTCTAAGTTATCTTCTTTCATTATTGAGCTCAGTAATGAAACAAGATTTAGACTGGATTGCTCTTTGTTGTTTTAGTTTAAGCAGGGCGACTTGGTAAAAAAACATCTGTTATGGCCTTGTGGTCAGTGAGCTTGTCTGTTTTTTGGGGGTGCAGGAGACGTTGGAGTTGAGCATGAAATTTTGACTCAAGTTCAGTTGGAGGGGCTTCTTTGAGGTTTCTGGTCCTCATCTTTGGTTTGTTATTTAAAACTCGGGGAGAAAGAAAGATGAACAAGATGTTGAACAGAAATGGTGGTCAGACCAGTCAATGGGGACGATGTCAGTAAGGGAGACTGTATCATTGCTAGTGATGACGGCATCAAGTGGGGCACCTTTGATATGGGTAGGTTTGTTGCAGAGTTGCTTTAGGTCATTCATCTCAAGAAGGTTAGCGATGTGCTTGACAGTGGAATAATCTGCATTATATATATAAGAAAGTCAGAAAGATCTTCGGCGAAGGGTAGGAGCTCACCAGGAGGGTGGTAGATATTATGCAATTTGATAGGTAGGGAGCCTTTGACATCGAGTTCAATGCAGAGGAATTCAAAGATTGAGTATTCTTTAGAAGGGAGAGTTGAATTTCGGTTGTGTGGACTATGGCTATACATCCACCTGTTCTATCAGGTCCGTCATGTCTAATGATGGAGTAGCCGGGCGGAGTAAGTAGGTCAAGGATGGCCATCGAGTGATCATTGAGCCAGGTTTCTGTGAGAAAAGCAATGTCAATAACCTCACTAAGGATGGTTTCAGTAATTTCTGTAGCATGTAGTGCTGCAGATTTGCAGTTTACAACCATGCAAGAAAGAGGGTTAGGATTATCCTTAGCCGATTTGAGGTTGTGGATGGTGGTGTATTGCGCCGGAGGTCTGGGTCTAACTATAACTCGCGCGCCCGCAATGCACTGCTGATGACGTCACATAATAAATCACTCATGACATGTTCAGTGACATCACTCTTGACATCACTGATGACATCTCAAATGACATCACTGATGTCATCATCCTTTTGATAGAGTGGCAGACCTCCTCTCACCCTAATATAACCTTTGATATACATTTCAAAAATGCAAACTAACATTTTCAAAACAATGGACATACCAATACCAGTTACAAAACACCTATTCAGTAATTCCATGATCTACACACACATTTACTCATTCACCAACAGTCCCTATACAGTCACTCATACATGTACTCACTCATCATATGTACTCATACACCTATACATCCTGTTACACACCACCACTCATAATTACTCACACACATAGTCACACATGCAAACAAAGTATCAAACATTCCTTTACTTGCATATACAGTTATACACACACTACTACACTTACTTCGACAGAAACTTACACATACTTACTCTCTTAAACAATCACTTATA
The DNA here is from genome assembly GCF_964263255.1 of Lissotriton vulgaris. Classification (NCBI taxonomy): domain Eukaryota; kingdom Metazoa; phylum Chordata; class Amphibia; order Caudata; family Salamandridae; genus Lissotriton; species Lissotriton vulgaris. Next base: position 99,011 of record NW_028254713.1, on the reverse strand, counting down.
GAAACACCTACTTATTTGTACAGGAACTCTTCAAATCTCTCACTATCACATATACTCACTTATATACAGCAATACTCTCATATATTAGTTTAAAACATATGTAGTTACTCATAAAGACACTTTCGAGACAGTCATTCACACACCCAAACACACACTCATCCACTTATACAGTCCTACACACATGCTGTCTTCAACACATACAAACAGTGAGTCACTCAATCATTCATCTATGCAATAAGTAATACCCCCCACTGAACCATACAGACACTCATAATGATACTCAAAAAACCAACTAATAACCCATATAGACACTCATGTAGCTACTCCTCAACTCATGCAGCCACTTATACACAAAGTCAGAGACTGATACAGATATTTATATATTTAAACGTTACTCACTAACCCATGCTTTCACTAAGATACACTTAATCAGTCAGTTATACAATCAATTTTACAAAAAAAAATCATCTATTTAGACACTTATATAGTCATTTATTCTTCCATCAACCTTGAGATATACATATATAAAACATGTATTTTCAGAAAAACACACATTCACTGTATTATGTCATCAGTGATGTCATCAGTGATGTCATATGAGATGTCATCAGTGATGTCATGAGTGATGTTACTCACCATGACATGAGTGATGTAATATGTGACGTCATCAACAGTGCATTGCGGGCGCGCAAATTATAGTTAGCTGAACTAACTATAACGGGGGAATTTCTATGGTTTTCTACGAGTGAAATGTCCAACTAACTATAATGCTCCTTTTCAGTGAATTTCTAAGGTTTTTTAAATGCTAATTTCTAACTATAACGTGCCAGAAACCTATGTTTTTTTCAGTCAATGTATATTTATTTATTATACTGTGTATACATGTGAAAATGTCTCGGTCCACCTGTTTTCCTCAGAGGCACGGAAAAAATGGGTGGAACTGACGTCAGCACGTCAACGTGGTCCTCTTATGGCTCCGATGATGTCATACGGTGTCGCAAGCAGACCCGTGCTATTATGACTTCCTCGTCTACATGGGAGAGCTAGGAAAGAATTTCATTGGAATGCCGTGCAGGGGATATTCACCTAAGTGTTCAGGCTAGTCTTTTGGGAGCAACTGTTTACGTTGCCACTTCAGAAACCGAAACCAGTGGTCCGAGGGCAGAGGCCCTGCAGATGGCACACAAGGTTGGGTGCCCAATCCTGTGCACCGGCCAGGCAGTGAATCGACAAGCACCACAACTAGGGGTGGGCAGAATTTGCGTGATCGTGTTATGCAAATCTCCGCGAAACAGTAAAAAATCTCAGCGAACACGCAGAAATTCCACGAACACGCGGAATTGCTTGTTCGCGATGCTTTTTTCCCATTCGCAATTGCTGTTTGCGTGCTCAGGGGGAAATCTTGTGAACACGCATTTTGAGAACGCGAACAAGCAAAACATTTTGCAAAGTTGTGGGGAGCAGAATTTTGGGCAATTTCGCGTTTTCCGCAGTACGCAAAATTACCCAAATTCCGCAAATCCCGCTAGCCGAATGGAATTTACTGCCCAGGCCTAACTACAACCCACAAGAAAGGTAACTAGGGCACTGAATAACACAGGATCTTCTCTTTGTATCTGGCAGGAACAACAAAGTTAAAATGCCCTAGTACCAAAATGTAGAATTAGTGTTACAATGGTCTTCAAGAGGACATGCAATGCCCCTTCTGCCTCCTACGCCCTGGAGGTGGCACACGGTTCACACGGTACGGTCATACCGCGGTGAGACGCACACTTGTTAACCTCTCATGGCACTGCTCCACACTTCAGGAAGGACGCTTTCCATTAACTATGTTTTCTGATGACGTGTCGCGCCGGCCTCGTCCAACAACAGAACTCCTTTAGATCCAAATAGACTCTTTCTCTCTCTCACCAGAAGTGAAACCAGGCCACACGGACACCTTCACAATACAACAGCTGGGAATGCACTTTTCGGTAAAAAAACACATTAATTTCTCCTAATTAATCAAATAATTATCTCACTGAAGAACAGGGGCCAGCTTCGATCAGTGAACAGCTGTTACAATAACTTTTTCACTTTGCGATACCATTACAACGCATGCATTACCACGCATGCATTGTACATCGCAAAGTCATTACTACGCATTTTTTTTAGAACGCATGGTCATTTACCACGCATGCCTTTACAACTAATTTTGTTGTAAAAGTATCTATGGTAAATGACCATGCTTTCTAAAAAACATGTAGATGATCCATGTCGTTGTAAGGAAACAGAAGCTGTTCCGTTTCCTCACAATGACGTGTTACGCCCCTAAGAGACAAACTGAAGCAGGAACCAAGAGGAAAGAGGAACCACGAGGAGTGAGCGGTAAGGGGAATTGGGCATGGGGTGGGGGTTTCTTTTCTAGGGTTTAGGGTAGTGCAGTGGTGCTTGGGTAGTGTAGGGGGTTGTGCTGGGGGTAGTGTTTTAGAGATTAGGGTAGTGCAGTGGTGTTCGGGTAGTGTAGGGTGTCATGTTGGGGGTAGTGTTTTAGGGTTTAGGGTAGTGCAGTGGTGTTTAGGTAGTGTAGGGGGTCATGCTGGGGGTAGGTTTAGGATTTAGGGTAGTGCAGTGGTGTTTGGGTAGTGTAAGGAATCGTGCTGGGGTAGTGTTTTAGGGTTTAGGGCAGTGCAGTAGTGTAGGGGGTTGTGCTCGGGGTAGTGTTTTAGGGTTTCGGGTAGTGCAGTGGTGTATGGATAGTGTAGGGGTCGTGCTGGGGGTATATTTAGGGTTTAGGGAAGTGCAGTGGTGTTTATGTAGTATAGGGGGTTTTGCTGGGGTAGTGTTTTAGGGTTTAGGGTAGTGCAGTGGTGTTTATGTAGTGTAGGGGGTTTTGCTGGGGGCAGTGTTTTAGGGTTTATGGTAGTGCAGTGGTGTTTGGGTAGTGTAGGGGGTAGTGCTGGGGTAGGGTTTTAGAGTTTAGGGTAGTGCAGTGGTGTTTGTGTTGTGTAGGGGTAGTGCTGGGTGTAGTGTGTTAGGGTTTAGGGTAGTGCATTGGTGTTTGGGTAATGTAGGGGTTCATGCTGGTGGTAGTGTTTTAGGGTTTAGGGTATGGCAGTGGTGTTTGGGTATTGTAGGGGGTCGTGCACGGGATAGATTTAGGGTTTAGGATAGTGCAGTGGTGTTTGTGTTGTGAGGGGGATGTGCTGGAGTAGTGTTTTAGGGTTGAGTAGTGCAGTGGTGTTTTTATAGTGTAGGGGGGTTAGGGTAGTGCAGTGGTGTTTGTGTAGTATGGGGGTCATGCTAGGGGTAGTGTTTTAGGGTTTAGGATAGTGCAGTGGTGTTTGTGTAGTGTAGGGGGTAGTGTTTTGAGGTTTTGGGTAGTGCAGTGGTGTTTGTGTAGTGTAGGGAGTCATGCTGTGAGTAGTGTTTTAGGGTTTAGGGTACTGCAGTCGTGTTTGTGTAGTGTAGGGGTCGTGTTTTAGAGTGTAGGGTACCACAGTGGTGTTTCGGTAGTGTAGGGGGTCATGCTGGGGTTAGTGTTTTAGAGTTTAGGGTAGTGCATTGATGTTTGTGTAGTGTGGGAGGTCATGCTGGGGGTAGATTTAGGGTTTAGTGTAGTGCAGTGGTGTTTGTGTAGTGTAGGGGGTAGTGTTTTAGGGTTTAGAGTAGTGCAGTGGTGTTTGTATAGTGTAGGGGTCATGCTGTGAGTAGTGTTTTAAGGTTTAGGGTACTGCAGTCGTGTTTGTGCAGTGTAGGGGGCGTATTTTAGGGTATAGGGTGGTGCAGTGGTGTTTGGGTACTGTAGGGAGTCATGCTGGGGGTAGTGTTTTAGGGTTTAGGGTAGTCCAGTGGTGTTTGTGTAGTGTAGCGAGTCATGCTGAGAGGAGTGGAACTCTGGATGTAAGGGACGCCTTGAGTCCTTATCCTCATCGGAGGAGAAATTATCCTCCCATACACTCTCTCCCTCTAAGGGAAACCCGCCGTCGGGGTCTACAATAGTGGTGACAGCATTGCAATTTTCTCCGGACACCTCCTCCTCCCAGCAGGGTGCATGTTTTAGCGTTTGCGCACTCTTGAGGAAGGTCTCCGTAAATGTATCAAATCCTTCCAAGTAACCCGCGTTATGCTTAACAGCCCTTTTATTCCCCATCTGGGAGCTACTGGGACCTGCCACCACCAGATCTGAGTCACTGAACACCCCAGGGATGCTTTTCGCCAGCTTATCAACCTGATCCCCAAGAGGAGCCATCACCCTAGAAATAGCCGGAGAGAGGGCTTGGTCCAATGCTGGAGGGAGAAGTTGGCAGGCCATTCCTCCTCCACTTCTTGGTAGGAGGAGTAAAAATGGTCTTCTGGAGAAGACATGATAGCAGAGGGTGTGAGCACAGAATAAATGCCCTTAAAATACTTAAGGCAGCCCCCCGCTGGTGCTCCAACAGCTGGGCTTTACCCAAAGCTGTTATAAGAATAGGTTGAGGCGCAATACCAACCACCACCACCAAATGGCACTGGTCACTAATGTGGCCATATGGGGAAATCACCGTGCAGCGGTGTCAAAATTAGGCGAAGGTTGGTCGGGAATCAAGCGGACACTAAAGGAGTGACCGGATTCCCAAACGCAGTTAAAGACCAGCAGGAGCGTTCGACGGAGCTACCTTCATCGGACCTGGCGTGCCTGACAGGATCTCACCGCACACAGAGCGCACAGCGGGAGAAACTGCGAGGGGGAGAACACACTCAGGCAAGAACCTGCTGCACAGGGAATATGAAACAATACCAAGGCAATAATGCTAATAATGTGCACAAGAAACCGCTATACAAACAGCAACAACGTCAGATTAAGCCAAGAATGTAAAGATTGCACTTAACTGACGAACAGTGAAGAAAGTGGAAGCGGAAGGGACATCACGATATTATATACAATGGACTGTGATATGATTGGACTACAGTTGCCTTGGAGACTACACCTCTATGGTTCATGGGTTGTGTAGTCTTTTGATTAATGATTGTTGTGTTAAGTTTTCTTTGTACTGCTATCCAAATAAAGTGAGGAAAGATATGCATAATCATCGCTTCCGTCCTGCTATAGAATTCATTAAAATTTATTCGATCTGATTTAGAAACATAAATCATAAAAGTGTACACAAAAACAGTAAATCCTCTTTCCTAATACAATACAGTGAGAATTAATTAAATCCAATAGGTAAAAATGGGTGTTACAAAGCCCGGTTCAGAGCAACTTCAGCTTAACAGAATCATAAAGTTTAATGTTTCGCAAAATCCATCTCATGTAATTGTTGCAAAATACGCAATAAGGGGTCCAAGTAAGATGTATCGCTCAAATACCTGACCAGTCTGCACTATATAAAACTGCAGAAAAACTAAAAATAAAAAACGTTTTGCAAACTTCTGTCATTGGGCTATATGTGGGCTACATCTGGGTGATATTTGTGCTACATTTGGGCTCTTTATTCTCTGGTGGTCATCTTGGGAGACTTATTTGTTATGAAGTTTCCTAATTTCCTCATTTACTGCAGTCTCCTCACTAGGTAATGCTTTCATTTTTTTACTTTGATTCCATCAAGAAGGCATTCATATGTGTCACACATTTGCCATAAAATCAGAATGTTAGCACTCTAGTTGTTTATTAGATCACTGTAGTAAAGCTACTGCTCACCAGGGAGTTAACTGGAAGTCTATTGCTGGTATTGAAAGTGACTGTTTCAGTCTGCGTGTCAGAATTTTCTAATGAAATAGAAGAGGATTTGAGATCTCACTTAAAACATGCCCTAAATTTTCTTTCTACAGCACTAACAATAATTTCTATGACAACATGAACCCCGTCATTTTGTTCCTTTTTAATTTAAATGTTTTAAGAGTTACCAGTTTATTCCAATCAAGATGGCTTCAGGTGTGCCATAATTTTGTCATAAGTAAGACTGTTAGCACTCTAGTTGTTCTTTAGAACACTCTGGAAAGCTGCAAGAGAAAACACAAAGGCATCAACTGACAGACTGCTCCTGTTGAAATATAACAGGAAGATATTTGAGATCACACTTGAAACATGTCCTAATGTTTCTTTCTACAGCACTAACCATAATTTCTATGACAAAATGAACCCCATCATTTTGTTCCTTTTTAAATTAAATGTTTTGAAATTTACCAGTTTATTCCAATCAAGATGGCTTCAAGTGTGCCATACTTTTGTCATAAGTAAGGCTGTTGGTGCTCTAGCTGTTCTTTAAAACACTCTGGGAAACTGCAGTAGAACACAAAGGAATCATCTGACAGTCTCTGCCCTTTTTGGATGTACATTTTTACAGAGAATGTCAGACTTCATTCTCACATGACTGAGAAAGATAATGTGAATTTACAGAAAATATGCTCTAGTTTTAGCTTCAGGAGCACCTTCCAAAACTTTATGGGACAAGCATGTGAAAATAGTTTTCTCGCAAACATGATTCATGATATCCCAGCAGAAGGTTTTTAACAGAGTAAAATCACCTTAGAACACACCACAATTCGTGAAATTAGTATGGTACCATCAACAAATGAATTCTAATGTAACTAAAGTCTGTTATCACCCTTTATAGTTCCCCTTTTGGTAACCCTCAAAATCTTTGATTCACTACAATGCATTTCAATGGGGTACCATCATGTATATGTGTCCCAAGATGGCTGCCAGCAATTCCAGGATGAAGTGCTGACAGCCAATCAGATCTCACGATGACATGTGTGGTAAGGCTCCGCCCAGATATCAATAGTTTTGAAAATTTTGCGAAGATTCGTCAACCGGCGTCAAAGTTATTAGGAAAAGAATGTTACGATTTTCCTATGGATAATAGGTCCTAACTATAACTACCTACTGACAAAACCATAGGTTTCAGGGACGTTATAGTTAGAACTTAGCATTGAAAAAACCTTGAAATTCAATGAAAAAACCATAGATTACAGCTACGTTATAGTTAGAAATTAGCATTTAAAAAACCTTTGAAATTCACCGAAAAAACCATAGGTTTATATATATATACACCGGCGCAGGGGATAAGTAACGAAGCTCTCTTCAGTAAGCGCCTTCAGCCGGCATTTGCCATCGAAACGCCACTGATGAAAGGGATTCTACCTGAAACGCGTCTGGCATGCAATTTGTGAACACTGATGTTTCCAAGACAGCCACTGCTGGAAGGCTGTCCTGTACCAATAAAGTGGGCAAAACATTTTTATCTTTGTGAGGCGTCACTCTCAATTGGGTTTCTGCAAAGGATTGGGTATATATATATATATATATTTATACCAAGGTGTACTGAATAATGATTGGGTGTATGAGTGTCTGAATAGATGATTTAGTAGGTGCTTAACTGACTGTATAAGTGAGTGATTAAACGTGTCTTAGTGAATGCATGGGTTAGTGACTAAACTGTGTAAATGTCTGTATCAGTCTGTCAGTTGGTGTGTAGGCACCTCCATGGGTTAGTGGGTAGCTACATGAGTGTCTATATGGGTTATTGATCGGTTGTCTGAGTATCTATAAGGGTATCTGAGTGTCTGAGTGGGTGGGTGGGTGGTGTATGACTCCCTGCATAGATGTGTGAGTGGGTGATTCACTGGGTGTATGGGTTCAAAAGTGCATCTGTGAAGGGCTGTATGGGTGGGTGAGTGTGTGTATGTATGTCTGTGTTGGTGAGTGAATGGATGTCTCAGTGGTACATATGTGAGTATCTGCATATGTATCTACATATGTGAAAGGCAGTATATGTGAGTGTTGGAGTATATTTATTGAGAGTGAGTGATTGTGAGGGTGGCTGTATGGATGAATGTGTGATTGTATAAGAGAGAAATTATGTGTTAGTATATGTATGAATAAGTGAGGTGGTGTGTGTATAACTGTACAAGTGATTAAATGGGAGTGTGATTGATTCTTTGCATGACTGACTAGGTGTGTGAGTACCTCTATGGGTGAGTGGTGGTGTGTGAGTGTCCCTATAGGCATATGAGTGCATATGATAGTGCTGTATTAATAAGTTACTGCATGTATTATTGACTGTATAGGTAAATACGTGGATGTGTGTGTTGACCTAGGGATTAGTGAGTGGGTAGGTAGTAAATGGTATTGGGTATTGGTGTGTGTGTATAGTTTTAAAAATGGTAGCCTGATTTTTCAAGTAGGTGCTTCTAAGGTTATATTAGGTTGTGAGGAGGTGCATCTGGGTATCACATGGATGATGTCATCAGTGATGTCACAGACCATGTCATGAATGATGTAATATGTGATGTCATCAGCAGTGCATTGCGGGGGCGTGCATTATAGTTAGCTGAACTAACTATATCGGCCACATTTCACTGGTTTTGTACAACTATAATGCCCCTGAAACCTATGTTTTTGTTTGTGAATTTCAAACGTTTTTTAAATGCCAGTTTCTAACTATAATGTGGCTGAAACCTATGGTTTTTTCAGTGAATTTCTAAGGTTTTTTTAATGCTAATTCCAACTCTAATGTCCCTGAAACCTATGGTTACTCAGTCAATTTCAAAGGTTTTTTAAATGCTAATTTCTAACTAGGACTAGAGAGGTAGGACAAGTGCAGAGAGAGGAAGAAAGGTGCAGAAAGAAGAAAGAGAAATGCGGAAAGAGGCAACGGAGGTGCAGAAAGAGGTCTTGTTGCAAAGTCATCCTGTGCCCCCAACTTTTTGCTGACTGGTACTGGTGGTAACTGACTCTGACAAACCAGGTCTGGGGCTAGTGCTATGCTGAAAGACACTTAGAATACAGTGAAAACACCTACATACACTAGGGTACCCTATGGGTTGGGGTACCCATGGTAATGGCATGCCCTCCTTTGTAAGGCCCTAGTACATAATAGGGCAGGGGGATTAAAACTACCTCTAACTCAAAGGTGCAGAAAGAGGCAAGAGAAGTACAAAAAGAAGCAACAGAGGTGCAGAAAGAGGAAAGAGAGGTGCAGAAAGAACCAAGTGAAGTGCAGAAAAAGGCAAGAGAGGTGCATAAAGAAGCAAGAGAGGTACAGAGAGAGGCAGGAGGGGTGCAGAAATAAGGAAGAGAATGCAGAAAGAGGCAAGAGAATTGCTGAAAGGAGAAACAGAACTGTAGGAAAATACAGGCGAAGTGCAGAAGGAGGCAAGTGAGGTGCAGAAAGAAGCTAGAGCAGCACAGAAAGAAACAACAGAGGTGCAAAATGATGCAGGAGGTGTGCAGAAAATGATAAGAGAGGTGCACAAAGAGCCACGAGAGGTACAGAATGAGGCAGGAGGAGTGCAGAAAGAAGGAAGAGAAGTGCAGCAAGAAGCAAAAGAGGCGCTGAAAGAGGCACGAAAGGTGCCGAGAGAGCAACAGAAGTGCAGAATAAAGCAAGAGAGGTGCATAAAGAGGCAAGAGAGGTACAGAAAGAGGCAGGAGGGGTGCAGAAATAAGGAAGAGAATGCAGAAAGAGGCAAGAGAATTGCTGAAAGGAGAAACAGAACTGTAGGAAAATACAGGCGAAGTGCAGAAGGAGGCAAGTGAGGTGCAGAAAGAAGCTAGAGCAGCACAGAAAGAAACAACAGAGGTGCAAAATGATGCAGGAGGTGTGCAGAAAATGATAAGAGAGGTGCACAAAGAGCCACGAGAGGTACAGAATGAGGCAGGAGGAGTGCAGAAAGAAGGAAGAGAAGTGCAGCAAGAAGCAAAAGAGGCGCTGAAAGAGGCACGAAAGGTGCCGAGAGAGCAACAGAAGTGCAGAATAAAGCAAGAGAGGTGCATAAAGAGGCAAGAGAGGTACAGAAAGAGGCAGGAGGGGTGCAGAAATAAGGAAGAGAATGCAGAAAGAGGCAAGAGAATTGCTGAAAGAAGAAACAGAACTGTAGGAAAATACAGGCGAAGTGCAGAAGGAGGCAAGTGAGGTGCAGAAAGAAGCTAGAGCAGCACAGAAAGAAACAACAGAGGTGCAAAATGATGCAAGAGGGGTGCAGAAAATGATAAGAGAGGTGCACAAAGAGCCACGAGAGGTACAGAAAGAGGCATGAGGAGCGCAGAAAGAAGGAAGAGAAGTGCAGCAAGAAGCAAAAGAGGCGCTGAAAGAGGCACGAAAGGTGCAGAAAGAGCAACAGAAGTGCAGAATAAAGCAACAGAGGTACAGAAAGAGGCAAGAGAGGTATAGAAACAGGCAGGAAAGGTACATAAAGAGGGAACAGAGGTACAGAAAGAAGCAAGAGCAGTGCAGAAAGAAGCAACAGAGGTGCAAAAAGAGGCAAGAGAAGTGCAGAATGAACCAATAGAGGTGCATGAAGAGGTAAGAGGGGTACAGAAAGAGGTAGGAGAGATGCTTAAACTGGCAAGAGAGGTACAGACAAAGGCAGGAGGGGTGCAAAAAGAAGGAAGAGAAGTGCAGAAAAAGGCAAGAGAATTGCAGAAAGAAGCAACAGAGGTGAAAAAAGAAGCAAGAGAAGGGCTGAAAGAGGCAAGTGAGGTGCAGAAAGAAGAGCAGTGCAGAAAGAACCAACAGAGGTCCCGTAAGAGGTGCGAAGCGTACAGAAAGAGGCAACAGAGGTACAGAAAGAGGCAAGAGAGGTGCACAAACAGGCAGGAAAGGTGCAGAAATCATAAAAAGGGGTGCAGAAAGAGGCAAGAGAGGCACAGAAGAGAAAAGAGGGGTGCAGAAAGACAAAGAAATCTGTAGAAAAAAAGCATCAGTGATGTAGAAAGAGGCAAGAGAGTTACACAAAGAATGAAGGGGGGTGCAGAATCAGGCAAAAGGGGTACAGAAAGAAGCAAGTGAGGTATAGAAAGAGGCAATAGAGGTGCAGAAAGAAGCAAGAGAGTTACAGAAAGAGGCAAATAAAGTACAGAAGGAGGCAAGAGAACTGCAGAAAGGGGCAAGTGAGGTGCAGAAAGAAGCAACATAAGTGCAGAAAGAGGGAAGAGGGGTGGAGAGAGGCAAGAGGGGTGCAGAAAGAAGCAAAACAGGTGCAAAAAGAATCAAAAGAAGTGCAGAAAGAAGGAACTTGGGTGCAGAAAGAGGCAAAAATGGTGCAGAAAGAGGCAAGAGGGGTACAGAAAAAGGCAAGAGAAGTGTAGAAAGAGTGTATAAGGCTGCAGAAAGAGTCAAGAGTGATACAGAAAGAAGCAAATGTGGTGAGAAAGAGGCAACAGACATGCAGAAAGAGGGAAGAGTGGTGCAAAAAGTAGAAGAGATTTGCAGAAAGAGGCAAGAGAAGTGCAGAAAAAGAAGGAAATGTGCAGAAAGAAGCAACAGAAATGCAGAAAGAGGCAAGCGAGGCCGAGAGGGAAGCAAGAGTGGCTTGCACACCGTTAGTACCAATGTGACACCCACATCTAGCAATAAGTAACAGGAGACCATTCTAGATTTGCAAAGGGCCTTCTACCACGCTGTAGCAGCATTTTCGGTAATGTTTGAGCTGTTTGTGCTATAAACAAGGCTTTTTCTGTTCAAATCTGCAGATTAGGGAGCAGATGATGAATTATGTGGCTAATGCAGAAAATGTATAATTGTGCGAAAATCGGTGCAGCCAAACAGTCGCATAATTCCAGTGGCCCTGATCATAGGTCCATAAGTGCTCCTCAGTATTTCCTTCTTTTTTGTCTCGCTGAGTACATTGTTGAGCTTCTATGGAAACGAGGAAGACTAAACCCGAGGTTACCACTCCACAACACAGACTACCATACCACCTATTTACTCTCCATAACACATAATACCACTAAACATAGGGGCATATTACCAACAACTAGCGATAATTTTTGTCTCTAACTTGTTTAGAGACAAAAATTATCGCCGCACATCGGCGATTTTTATCGCAGATAAACCTTGGTATTACCAAGGTTTAACGCAAATGCGGTAAAAATCGCCGCAAATCATGAATATCGCTGAAAAGTCCGCGATATTCATGCATTAGCGAGCTAATGCTCTTAGCCATGTTATCCACCTCCCATTGGATAACATGGCTAAGAACTGCTCAGGGCAGGTGTTAGCTTTTGGAGATATTCCCGCTTAGCGCGAATATCTCCAAAAGTTGGTAATAGGAGATAGCGATGTTAGCAACTGTTTTCAGTCTCTAACATCTTGGCACGCCCACTTTGTATCTCATTAGTGATAAATATCACTGACATGCAAAGTGGGGCCCAAGATGGTCGCTATCTCCTACTAGCTGTCGCTAACTGGTGTTAGCGGCAGCTAGGTAATAGGGAGATAATTTTATCTCCGCTTTCTTGGCTTTTAAAGCCAAAAAAGCGGAGATAAACCCCCTTGATAATATGCCCCATAATTCCTATATACGAAATACCACAAACTTTCTAGCTACATAATTTCACTGTACAGCATACCAAATAATTCCAAAACACAATGTATATCCACTCTACTCCAAAAAACATTAGTAAAAAATGTTTACATTTACAACGCCAATAGCTCTAATTCTCGCAAATGCGAAACCTATTACATTGCAAAAACTTCTTTAACTAGTAGTCACGTTTGCAGAGTGGTGGAGAAAGGTTGCAGGGCCTCCGACCAGCACTCAGGAATTCCAGTGCACAGGAATTACAAGAGGTAACAGGAGGTCTTCTTGGCCCCCAAAGTCCCTCAGGAGTAAATTTGACCAAAGACGTTTTAGCAATCCCACTGTGTGGGACTTACTGGAGGTAATAGGAGGGGTAGTTGGCACCAAAGGACATCCTTGGAGGCCAACTACCCCTCCTATTACTTCCAATAAGTTCCAAACAGCAGTATTGCTAAGTTCTCATAGCAGGCCACGCCCACTTTGCCCACCACTCTGCGCTCTTGGATGGGGATTGAAGTCCCCTTTGCTGCTGGGGGTCATCTAGGGGCCAACTAGCCTACTCTTACCTCCAGTAAGACCCACACAGTGGGATTACTGAGAGGTGGACAAAGGCCATGCCCCCTTTCCCCACCACTCCGCTAACACACCTCATGGCGTGTTCTAAGTTGGGGTATTAAGTCCCCTTCATTCTAGAGGGTCCCTGGGGACCAACTAGCCCACCAGGTACCTCCAGTAAGCACAAACACATGGATTGCTGAGAGCTCTTTTTACACCACTCTGAAAAAGTGGCACCTGGCGCACTGCTGCTAGGGGAATGAAGTCCACTTGTGTCCTGAGGTCCTCAGAACACAAGAGGATCTCATCACCCCACCACCAGTGCGCAACGAGGCACGTTTGCAGAGTGGTGTAAAAAGGGGTGTGGCCTCGGACCACCTCTCAGCAATCCCACTGTGTAGCACTTACTGGAGGTACCTGGTGGGCAGTTGGGCCCCAGTGACCCTCAGTATTCAAGGGGACTTAATTCCCCAACTCAGAACATGCCAGGAGGTGCGTTTGCAGAGTGGTGCAGGGAGGGGGTGGGGCCTCCGGTGAGATGCCGGCTTTTCTTTTAAATATTTTTAGAAGGGGGCTCTGTGGCCCCCCTTCTTTTAGTATTTTTTGGGCCCTGGGAGCCCCATCCCCAGGGCCTGAGCTTATTTTTTATATATGAAAAAAATGGAAAGGGGCCCGTGGCCCCCCTTCCCAGGCCCACTATTGGCCTTGGGGACACCATTCCCAGGGGCCTGGCCTCATTTTTTTCACAGAAGAGGGGCAGCATGGCCCCCATCCCCTTGGTTACTTCTGGCCCCGGGACCCCATCCACCGGGGCCTGGCCTTGTTAAAAAAAAGTATATATATATATATATATATATATATATATATATATATATATATATATATATATATATATATATATATATATATATGTATATATATATATATATATATATACTCCAAGTGCTCAAGCATTCACTGCTGCCTCCAAACCGAGAGTTGCGTCATCAAGAAATTAGACTTCTTGGGCCAAGTCTCAATTAATTCAAACAGAAGACCACGCCGTGTGAGATTTAAAATGGCTTCTTTAATGTGCCGCTGCCAAACGCGTTTCGACTGCACAGCAGTCTTGATCACTGGTCATCGTTACACAAGCGCGCGGCCATTTAAAAAAGAAACTTTACGCATCGTCCTTAGAACTACCTGTTAATAGACAGGGAAGACAGACTCGTAGTTTTTGCTTAAAGTGGATCACATTTCATTGTTAGCAATCACAGTCTAAATTCATATTGCACTTTGTGCTCGCATACACAGCAAAAATTCGTAATTTATAACACAACGATACCAGTTAAAAAACATTCCGTCTTTTAAAGCATCTTGCTTGTCAATATCAATCAACATTATCGACAATCTCGCGTGTGCACTCGCGCGCTGCTTGGAATTTGCTGCAGCCACTGTAGCGCGCCAACCAATATAGCGCGCTTCCCTCTAGTACTGCTCAAGTGAGCATGTAACCTCAAACTGCATATTAATATCTCTATGTGCAAGCACTAGCAATGAAATCAATTTTAGCAAGAATTATAACCATAAGCCCCCAGTGGGGATCCACACCAAATTTTTAGTGCAAAGTCTGTCCAAAAAAAATATACCTGATCACAGTACATATGAATATTATTGCAGGCGGCTACTCATATTTAAAGACATTTATCCTCATAAATGTGTGTGCAAATCTTCCTCAATATTCAAACCGTTAGGTTGTTTGGAATTCAGCTTGATGATGTATCGAGACTCAAGCCTCCTTAGCTTTTTAAGCCGGTTACCATCTCTTTGGCTTGCCGGGATGGAATCGATTACATAATAAGTTAGACCACTACTGTCTTTATTATGCATGGTTTCAAAATGCCTGGCCACAGGGTATGCCCTGTCCGCATTCTTAATTGCACGCAGGTGTTGTAATATCCGCTTGTGGACTTCATTGATTGTGCTGCCTACGTATCTCAACCCACAAGGGCACTCGAGTACGTAGATAGCATAATCAGTTTTGCATGTACATTTATTTTTTATCCTATCCATTTTGTTGGAAAGGCCCAGTCTGTACTTACTACAATTTAAGCCATGGGTACATGCTTTACATTCCCGGCATCTAACAAAGCCATTTTTTTCCAGCCAAGTTTTTTTCGGTTGAGGTTTCTTCAGTGTATTGCTCACCAGGCAGTCTTTAAGGGATTTTGCCTTTCTAAAAGTGATTTGTGGCCTTTTGGTGACTTCTTTCCCAAGTACGGGGTCATTTTTAATGATATGCCAATGTTGGTTGAGTATTCTTCTCACCTCAACATGTTGGTTACAAAAATTAGTTAGGAACCTACATTGGCTTGTCTCAGCAACTTCCTTTTTGTCAATGAAGAAAATTTCTTCTCTCCAGAGATCGGAAGTTTCCAAATGGTGGGAGTCCAAGTCCTTGCAAAGGTACCTGGAAGTAAAACGCATACCTCGCGGTCTTAGAGTCATGGTAGCGCCGAGCTACGAAGACCCCAATCCAGAAATGCTAAAGGAATGGGCGGCAAACAATAACCATTCATCGCGCAGAATGTTGGGTATCCTGATTAAGTATGCCGATATTGATAGGAAGAAAATATTGGAAGAAATAGAGAAAATAATGAGTGATCTGAGCAAAGAAGAAGATCAAGTCACTATTTCGAAATTCAAAACTGAAAGCAAAGAGAGGATAAAGAAACTTGAACTATCAGTAAAAGAGCGCAAAACGCATAAATTCCAGCGAGATAAGCAGGACTATGACCGAGGTCAAATATACACATTCCCGAAGACGTTTGACGCGTGAAGACAGCAAAAGCAAACAAAGCCGGCAAATCCAACAAAGGTGGAGGCCGGAACTGGATCGGAGCAGAGCAGCATATCAAGCTCTGACTTTGAAACCGATGGAGAAGATAATATGCCAATCCAAGATACAGTGCCCTCTGTTATAGACGAATTCTGCTATCTAAACGTGGAGCGACGCTACAATCTGCGTCAAAGGCCACTAATACAGATCAAAAATCAAGGGCCACCAAGAGGAAGAGGCAGAGAGCAAACCGGCGGAAGGGGGCAAGGCGCCGGGCGCAGATATCAGAAGCAGAAGAAGAATGGGGCCAAATGAATGGAAATACCCCCAAAGGAATGACAATAATCAACCTGACCAACATTAAGTTAACCAAAGGAGAACAAAGCATTCTGGAACTTGGAATATCTTTCTGCCCAGAAGCAGATTTGGATTATGTACAAACTCGTATCGATCTTTTTAAGTTCATAAGACTATTGAAACTTAAGAAGCACTTCCTTACCAACCCCAGTCGCAGGACTGCAGGCACTCCTATGGGTGGAGCTACACAAGAGGGAAATGTAATGGTGGAAGATATGGATCTGATGATGGAACTAAGAGCAACAAACATGGAAGCTCAAAATGTTGAACCAGATGATATCGCAGAAACAATTGCGCAAGAAGAAGATATCAACATTAATCAAGACGTTCCTACGCCGTTTAGACCAAGATCAAAATTCACACCTTCAACAGCTAAGGACACTGTTGATGTTTATAATGAACTGGTTCTAAATGAGCTGAAGAAGTTGGGAAAGGGCATACATCCCAATAAAGCAATAACAAAACAACAACAAAAGTACTATGCTTTGATTAAAAAACTGTCAGAGTGTGACAATTGCATAGTGCGTAATGAGGACAAGGGGGGCAATGTGGTCCTGTGGGACAGGACTAAATATCTATTTGAGGCATACAAGCAGCTCAATAACAAAAAGTGTTACATTCGTATTGATGAGAAAGTAATGACTGAGAGTAATGAGCAATTCAATGTTGAGTTGAAGCAATGGTATGACTGATCACTACTGACGCATGATGAGTATATGTTCCTCAATATCAATTTACCAACTACCCCAGTTTTTATTTAATCCCTAAGGTCCACAAGGATATATTGGACCCCCCAGGACGCCCTATTATTTCAGCTATAGGTAGTGCACTAGAGCACACCTCAAAATATGTTGACTCCTTTTTAAATCCCTTAACAAAAACACTTCCTTCATTTTTGTTAGACACTGGAGATTTTCTGAAGAAAATCTATGACACACAATGGGAAGAGGATTATTTGTTAGTAACCATTGATGTGGCCACAATATACACGAGCATCAGGCATGCAGATGGATTACGTGCTGTTAAACCCTTCTTGGGAGCAAGAGCAATCAGCCTATGGTCGCATACTCAAATGATTTTGCGAATGGTGGAGAAATGCTTAACTAGCAATTTCTTCCTGTTCTATGGGCAATTATTCCATTAAACATGTGGTACTGCTATGGGCACCTGCTTCGCCCCCAGCTATGCTAATTTGCATATGGGCTGGTGGGAGGAGCAGGTGGTCCGGACGCAGTACCAAAAGGAATGGGAAGAGCACATTATTCCCTGGAGTCCATTTATCGACGACCTATTTTTGGTCTGGAGGGGCACCGAATCTGAGGTTAAAAAGTTTATATCCAGCCTTCAAAATTATGATTTGAATTTAACCTTCACTAGTACCATAAGTAGAGAAAGTGTAAACTTCCTGGACCTGACAGTATAAGTCGAGAACTGAAGGATTCAGACAAAACTATACAGAAAACCTACCAGTGGCAATACTTTGTTGCATGCACAAAGTTTTCATCCTAAGGCCCTCAAGTGTAGCATACCCTATGGCGAGAGCTTGAGAGTCAAGCAAAACTGCAGTACACCAATTGAAGTGGAAAAAGAGCTAGGAGTACTGAGAGAAAGATTCAGGGAAAGGGGTTACCCCAATACTTGGATTAAGTAGGGGGTGAGTAAAGCCTCCAAGAAAAAGAGAGAATAAATTCTCTTCATTGACAAAAAGGAAGTTGCTGAGACAAGCCAATGTAGGTTCATAACTAATTTTTGTAACTAACATGTTGAGGTGAGAAGAATACTCAACCAACATTGGCATATCATTAAAAATGACTCCGTACTTGGGAAAGAAGTCACCAAAAGGCCCCAAATCACTTTTAGAAAGGCAAAATCCCTTTAAGACTGTCTGGTGAGCAATACACTGAAGAAACCTCAACCGAAAAAAACTTGGCTGGAAAAGAGTGGCTTCGTTAGATGCCGGAAATGTAAAGCATGTACCCATGGCTTAAATTGTAGTAAGTACAGACTGGGCCTTTCCAACAAAATGGATAGGATAAAAAATAAATACACATGCAAAACTGATTATGCTGTCTACGTACTCGAGTGCCCTTGTGGGTTGAGATACGTAGGCAGCACAATCAATGAAGTCCACAAGCGGATATTACAACACCTGCGTGCAATTAAGAATGCAGACAGGGCATACCCTGAGGCCAGGCATTTAGAAACCATGCATAATAAAGACAGTAGTGGTCTAACTTATTATGTAATCGATTCCATCCCTGCAAGCCAAAGAGGTGGTAACCGGCTTAAAAAGCTAAGGAGACTTGAGTCTCGATACATCATCAAGCTGAATTCCAAACAACCTAACGGTTTGAATATTGAGGAAGATTTGCACACACATTTATGAGGATAAATGTCTTTAAATATGAGTAGCCGCCTGCAATAATATTCATATGTACTGTGATCAGGTATATTTTTTTTGGACAGACTTTGCACTAAAAATTTGGTGTGGATCCCCACTGGGGGCTTATGGTTATAATTCTTGCTAAAATTGATTTCATTGCTAGTGCTTGCACATAGAGATATTAATATGCTGTTTGAGGTTACATGCTCACTTGAGCAGTACTAGAAGGAAGCGCGCTATATTGGTTGGCGCACTACAGTGGCTGCAGCAAATTCCAAGCAGCGCGCGAGTGCACACGCGAGATTGTCGATAAAGTTGATTGATATTGACAAGCAAGATGCTTTAAAAGACGGAATGTTTTTTAACTGGTATCGTTGTGTTAAAAAGTACAAATTTTTGCTGTGTATGCGAGCACAAAGTGCAATATGAATTTAGACTGTGATTGCTAACAATGAAATGTGATCCACTTTAAGCAAAAACTACGAGTCTGTCTTCCCTGTCTATTGACAGGTAGTTCTAATGATGTTGCGTAAAGTTTCTTTTTTAAATGGCCGCGCTCTTGTGTAACGTTGACCAGTGATCAAGACTGCTGTGCAGTCAAAACGCGTTTGGCAGTAGCACATTAAAGAAGCCATTTTAAATCTCTCACGGCGTGGTCTTCTGTTTGAAATATATATATATATATATATATATATATATATATATATATATATATATATATATATATATATATATATATATATATATATATGTATATATATATTACCTACTGGCGGTCGCCAGTAGGTAGTTATAGTTAGGATTTTTTTCAATGCAAAATCTCAAAATTCTATTTGGAATAACTTTGGCGCCGGTTGACGAATTTGCCTGAAAATTTCTTCAAATTTGCCTCTCGGAGCTCCGGTTCTTCCCTGAAAGTTTTGGGGGGATTTGTCAAGCGGGGGCCAAGATAAAAGGGGGGTCCCAAAACGTGTTTTCCCCAAGTTAATTTCTAAACTTGGCAAAATTGTAGGGACTGGTAGCCCGATGTGCCTTTGCTATGTCTCAAGATATGTGCTGCAGTGGATTTTGAGTAATTTAGGTTCAAAAAAATATATATATCTATAGGCGCGCCCCGGTACACCGGGGAGCGCACCGGGCATGCTACGCGACTTGCGCACGGAAAGCTGATTGGCTCACTGGTGTCTGTAAACATTCGAAACAGTCCGGAGCGGCCGCCATCTTGTGTCTCGGTAGGATCGAGACACAAGAGGTGGTAAAAAAAAGGGAGAAATGACCATAAGGGGGCAGGGTAGACCCCCCTGACCCCCTAGGTTTGATGTGGGGGCTATAATAGGGTCCCGCGGGGCAAAAAAAATAAATAAAATTTCGATTTGCGTGTGGGGAGCGCCCGGTATGCGCTCCGGAGAGCGGACCGGGAAGCGTAGCATGGGGAAAACCCAGTTTATTCACTGTGTCACCTCTACGACCCTTTCTTGCACCAATACGTCCCTTTTACATACATTACACCTGACGTAGGTATAATGTGGCGCAGGGGCTTACAAAGTGACGCATCTACCTAGATGCGTCACTTTGTAAATATGACTGAATAAGGTGTATTTTTCACAGCACTGGTGTGTCACAAAAAGTGACGCTCCGGTGGCGTTAAAGTGAAGCATGGCCTCATAAATGAGGCCTTCAGTCTTCTAGTAATGCGTCATCTTAAATTTATGACGTAATATGTCGGAAGTTCTTACAGATACGTCAGTATTTCAGACGTATCTGTAAGTGCAAAAGTGATGCATTGCTGGAGTGTGTGTCAAAAATGATGCAACTCCAGCAATGCATCCTTTCACATGGGGCCAGGCCCCATGTGAAAGGGCCTGCACGGCTGCTGTGAAACAGGTGTAAGATTTGGACGCAACAGCATCATAAAAGTGACGCAGTGATATCTCATAGATTTCACTGTGTCACCTGTACCCACCTTTCTTGCGTCAATACGTCCCTTTTGCATACATTATACCTGACGTAGGTATAATGTGGCGCAGGGGCTAACAAAGTGACACATCTACCTAGATGCGTCACTTTGTAAGTATGACTGAATAAGGTGCATTATTTACAGCACTGGTGCGTCACAAAAAGTGACGCACTGGTGGCGTTAAAGTGACGCATGGCCTCATAAATGAGGCCTTCAGTCTTCTAGTCATGCGTCATATTAAATATATGACATATTATGTCGGAAGTACTTACAGATACGTCAGTATTTCAGACGTATCTGTAAGCGCAAAAGTGATGCATTGCTGGAGTGTGTCACAAAAATGATGCAACACCAGCGATGCATCCTTTCACATGGGGCCAGGCCCCATGTGAAAGGGCTTGCATCAGTCTTACGCCTGCTGTGATACAGGCGTAAGATTTGGACTCAACAGCGTCATGAAAGTGACGCAGTGATATCTCATAGATTTCACTGCGTCACCTGTACGACCCTTTCTTGCGTCAATACGTCCCTTTTGCATACATTATACCTGACGTAGGTATAATGTGGCGCAGGGGCTAACAAAGTGACACATCTACCTAGATGCATCACTTTGTAAATATGACTGAATAAGGTGCATTTTTTACTGTACTGATGCGTCACAAAAAGTGACGCTCCGGTGGCGTTATAAATGAGGCCTTCAGTCTTCTAGTCATGCGTCATATTAAATTTATGACGTAATATGTCAGAAGTTCTTACAGATACGTCAGTATTTCAGACGTATGTGTAAGCGCAAAAGTGATGCATTGCTGAAGTGTGTCACAAAAATGAGGCAACTCCAGCAATGCATCTTTTCTTACCCTTCCACACCCCCGTTCCTTATCAACATTTTCTTTGAATATCCACATTTCCCATATTCACTCTCCTTCTCCTTACTTTCCTTCCCAACACTCACCTTCTTTCAGTCCCCCTACTTCACTTCCTTTCTCCTCTCATACCTTTCTGTTCTTTCTTACTCATTTTCCTTTCCATTATCAATGCACTCCACTTCACTTACTCTTTTTCATTTTTTTAAGAATATAGCTCTTTGATGAGAATTGGAGGTAGTTCTGAAAAGAACTTTTTATTCTTCTTTTTTCTATTTTAAGAACAGAAACAAAAACAGGGAATGGAAACTGCTCAACAGGAGCAAAAAAAACAAAAAATATTAGGGCTGGGAACGGCAGCGATGGTTCTCAAATGCTCGAACCATGAGCAGGACACTTTGCTCCCTAAAGGTAAGGAGTTGATCGCAGTATCTGCATTTCAGGACACCTTTGTTGAATGCAGGTTGTATATTTGGAACCAGCTCCTGCGATTGCCCCCTCACAGAAGTAGTTGCTCCTCCAGTGGATGTAGAGGCCCCATCACTGGGAACCTCTTTTGCCAGAGTCATGACACTTTCCCGGGCAAAATTCTGGGGGTGCCTCCTCTCCACATGGCATATCATTGTGAAGTTCCCAAAAGAATATTTCTTTTTGGGGTCACCCCGTGACAGGACTTTTTTGAAGATCCTGCACTCTGCTTTTGGAGCATTCACCTTTTTCTGTCCATCTGGTATGGAAAAAGTTTTCCAGATGAAATGCTCTTTCACCTTTGGCTGAGGAGGCTCTTCATCGATGAATTCAGGCTCACCTTCACTGCTGGATGGTCTGGCAGCCATGATTAACCAAGCAAGATCGAAGAGAAAAAAAGGCAGGTCTTTCAGTCACAAAAGTGAAAGAAGAAGTGAAGGAAATGGGTGGGGATTTCATTCTTTGTAAAAAAAAACTGTTAGCAACCAATGAAAAGTGTTATTTTAAGGTCACATGACTTGACGCGCTGACGCTGCGCGCACCGGAGCGCTTCCGGGTGCGCATACGCGGCGCGAACGTAGGCGCTTCCGGGGCGCACACGCGGCGCGAACATAGGCGCATACGCGGCGCGAACGTAGGCGCTTCCGGGGCGCATGCGCGGCGCGAACGTAGGCGCTTCCGAGGCGCATACGCGGCGCGAACGTAGGCGCTTCCAGGGCCGTTTACGCAGCGCGCCAAAGTGACGTTTTGATAGTTTCACGGAAATGCTACATTATTTTCATTTCCAAAAAACTGCTTTTATATGTATGGTATTAAATTAAATGTCTTGCGTTATTATTTACTTTTCATTCATATTTTTTTACACGAACGCAAGTAGCCCTCTGGGTGCGCTTTCCGGAGAGCTTACCGGTGCGCGGACCCAGAGCGCCCCAAAAACAAATGTTAAAAAAAAAATGTTTTAAAAATATTATTATATAAAAAATAATACTAATTAATACTCACACAAATCAGCAAATAAAAAAAAAATCGTAGGTTACAAACTCGATATAGAAAGGAATTAGCATTTAAAAAACCTATGAAATTCCCTGAAAAAACCATAAGTTTCACACCAGTTATAGTTAGGAATTAGCATTTAAAAAACCTAATAAATTCACTGAAAAAACCATAGGTTTCACACCAGTTATAGTTACCTGGAAATTTTAATGACATAAAACCATTGAAATTCCCATGTTATAGTTAGTTGGACTCACTATAACTTGCGCGCCTGCAATGCACTGCTGATGATGTCATATATTACATCACTCATGACATGGTCAGTGACATTGGTTGTTTTGGGATGTCTGTGCCTATTACTGGGTCAGTTGTTAGCAACTTCCAGTTCTTTCTCAAAGCAGTTTAAGCATTCCTGCCCCTTCTGAGTAGGTGGGTTACTACAGAATCGGAAGTCTCGGAAAACGAGGAGGCAAGAAAAGACAGAGACACGGTGGTAGGCTCGGAATCACGCAAACTCCCTTTTCGCGATGAGTTCCAAATATTCTGGCAGTCACGACAACAAGGAGGCAGGGGAAAACCCCCAGAACAACAACAAAGAAGCGCCCCACGCGGAGGGGCGGGGAATGGCGGAAAAAGCAACTACTCACCTCCAAAAACCCGCAGCGCCAGATACAACAAGAGACGATAACAGAAGACAATGGGCAAGCACAAGTGAACAACCTGAACATCGTGAACCTGAGCCATCGTGCCTTAACAAAAGAGGAAGAACATGTTTTAAAACTGGGCCTCTCCTTCTGTCCCTCCAAACCGCTTGAATACACACAAACAAAAATAGATTTATACAAGTTCTCAAGAAAGTTAAAACTCCATAAATTCTATAAACTACGCCCCAAAAAAATAACGACACACTCGACGAGAGAAGTGACACAGGAAATTCAAGTAAAAGACATACCCGCATTGGAAGCCATGCAAGAATTAAGAAGGAGGGGGCAAGTCAACCTGAAAACTTATCACAAGTACACATAATACAGTGAGGAGGAGAAACAAATTTTAAACCAGAGTCGACGTTTGTGCCACAAATGCCCAGTGACAACATAGATCTTTTCATGGAATATGTGTCCCAAGAATTGAGGAAAATAGAAAAGAAAAAAGGTCCAACAAACAAACAATGGAACCTAACATGGAAACATCGGCAGGCAATAAAAAACTTACAGAGTGATAAAAAACTAATCCTGAAACCCTCGGTAAAGGAGGGAACGTTGTCCCACAAACTTATGAAGCTATAATTAAGAGGCTTTAAGACAATTGCATGACATCAAGTGCTACCAAAAAGTGGGAAGGAAGGATTATCAGACTAGCATAACGGAGTGCCATGAAATGTTAAAGAAATGGTATGGTAAAGAGATAATTGAAACAGAAGAATATTTGTATTTGCGATGTTTAAATCCTACCACACCGTGTTTCTACCACCTTCCGAAGGTGCACAAGAACAGAATGAAACCACCGGGACGACCAATTGTAAGTGCCCAAGGGAGTCTGTTGGAACATTTATCTGTCTATATTGACTATTTTCTGATTGATCGTGTAAAGACTTTAAAAAGTTACATGAGAGATACCAAAGATTTACTATGCAAGTTAGAACAGCTAAAATTGAGAGAAGGAGATCTTCTAATAGTGATGGATATCGCTAGCCTTTATACTAGCATAAGCCATAAGCATGGCATGCAGGCAGTAGAGAATGTTCTGTCAACTAGAGAGGCTAACTTTACAGATCATAATGCTTAAACTTCAGCCTTAACAACAACATCTTTCTATACCAGGACCAGTATTACAAACAGTTGGTAGGGGTGGCCATGGGCACAAGTTATTCCCCCAGTTTTGCAAATATTTTTGTGGGATGGTGGGAGGAGAATGTAGCATGGAATCCCGAGTATGGAGAGTGGACCCAACATATACTGGTGTGGTATAGATATATAGATGATTTGCTGATTGTCTGGCGAGGATCAGAAAGAAAGGCAGAAGAATATATTGACAAATTGAACACCAACATATATAATTTACGTTTCACAGTTGAAATAAGCAGCAGTAAAGTTAATTTCCTAGACCTAGAGATTAGAATAGAACAAGGAAATATGAACACGCAGCTATTCAGAAAGCCCACAGCTGGTAACTCTATATTACACTCTATGAGCAGTCACCCCTCAAAGCTGATTTATAGTATTCCTTATGGAGAATTGTTGCGTATAAAATGCAACTGTACATCGGAGGAAGATTATATAAGGAATGCTAATCAAAGTGTAGAAAGATTCAGAATGCGAGGCTATGGTGAGAAGTGTCTGAAAGAAGCCCAAAGAAAAGTGAACAACATCTCACGGCAAGAAACACTAAAAAGAAAAGTAAAGGACACTGAGAAGGAGGGTAAATTTAGATTAATTATCACCTACTCAGAAGGGGCAGGAATGCTTAGAACTGCTTTGAGAAAGAACTGGAAGTTGCTAACAACTGATCCAGTAATAGGCACAGACATCCCAAAACAACCAATGGTAACTTACAGGAGAGCCAGAGCATTAAGGAACACTTTAACAAGCAGTTACCTTACACGCCCAGTGGAACAACCTTTTGGCAATCCGAAACCAGGTTTTTATCCCTGTGGACCCTGTAAGGCGTGTAAACATAGCAAAAAAGTGACATCTTACCAGGTGAGAGGGGAGTTGCGAAAAATCAAATCATTTCTGACATGTACAACCCCATTTACAGTTTATTGTCTTGTCTGCCCGTGTGGACTGCGCTATATAGGCAGTACGGTGAGCCCCACCAAGATGCGTATCTTAGAGCACCTCAGGGCAATCACGAATTGTGACCCGTCGTACCCAGTTGCGAGACACTATAAACAACATCATAAGAGCAATAGTGAGCAACTGGTGTACTTTGCATTAGACCATGTGCCTGCAAACCCAAGAGGGGGAGACAGATTGCTGAAATTAAGGAGGTTAGAATCCAGGCACATCATAGACACCGGCACTAAGAACCCCGGGGGCCTGAATAGCCATGAGGAAATGACAGTACATCTAGGTTAAGGGAACACTTACTCCAAGGAAAGCTGTACAGTACGAGTCGACCCGCAAGATCCTCATTAATATGAAATGAAAAGGATGTTTTAGATTTAATCTATTATAATTTTGGTTAAGGGGATTATGATTATGATTTGCACTGTGTGTTTTGTTTTGTTTATAAAAGTCAAGAGAGAAAAGTACTTGAGGGACTGTCGACTAATGAAATGTTTACCTTGAGCATCCCCGGCCCATCCAGGGGGAAATAATGTTATATGTTATATATGAATAACGTAAATGTAAATCTAGTATAACATTCCAAAAGATGTAATCACATGTAAACAATCAAATGGGGGTAGCGATTAAGAAGGTTATGGCACAAGCCCATCCAGGGCGGTATGTTTGGGATAATGTTTTGTCCAACACTGTAAATAACCGTTCCAATATGGTGCATATGTATGTGACGTAAGTCCCCTTTCTATCTCTATGACAATGTATCACGTGCAGGGTATTTAAATAAGTAAAAAATGGCGCGTCAGTGTACCACTGACAAAGGCAGTAGCCGAAACGCGTCTGGTGCTCCGAGGGTCGAAATAAAACCTGTGATCCTCCTCCCGTGAGTGCTGTCTCTTCTTTGGGAGAAAGAGAAGTGAGTAGCTGCGATATATATATATATATCTATATATCTATATCTATATATATATATATATATATATATATATATATATATATATATATATATATATATATATATATATATATATAACACCTGTGATACCTTTGGCTGAGGGGCGGAGCTGTCATTCTCACCTATCCGGTGCGGAGGGGTGCACTTTTAAAACTGCTGAGCGTGAGGACTCCCGTTTTCACCACCGCAGGCGCTGAAGAGGCCACACCGGCTGAAATGCATCCGCCATTAATTTGGAAATAAAGAGTTTTGCCTTAAACCCCGCTGAGGTTCCTGCCTTTCTTTTTCAAGAGGGACTGCTTTCTTCACATGTTGCGCGCTTTCCAGAGGCGCGGTTCAGGAGCCCCCCCCAACTTAAGTGGCCTGGAGATTCTGGAGTCTGCTTCGGCATTGCGTGTTTCCTCATGTTCCTGAGTTCTCCAGACCCACCGGCAGTCCAAGTTTCTGCAACGACACAGCGAGACATTGTTCTCAGCCAGGGCGGGTTGTATGCACCTCCCGCTCACGCTACACCTGTGCTTGGACCTAAGGTATTGGAGGTCCTGGGGACCCGAGGCAAGACTGTCTGTTTCCTTTTGCGGGTAAGAACGCTTTGCAGAGCTCCTCTCCCACAGCTATTCCATTACCGTCCCCCAGCACTACTTACCTGGGAGCCACTGTTGCATCCTGGGCATTGGAGTCCATTGATTGCCTCGGACCCTGAACACTAACACCTGTGATACCTTTGGCTGAGGGGCGGAGCTGTCATTCTCACCTATCCGGTGCGGAGGGGTGCACTTTTAAAACTGCTGAGCGTGAGGACTCCCGTTTTCACCACCGCAGGCGCTGAAGAGGCCACACCGGCTGAAATGCATCCGCCATTAATTTGGAAATAAAGAGTTTTGCCTTAAACCCCGCTAAGGTTCCTGCCTTTCTTTTTCAAGAGGGACTGCTTTCTTCATATATATATATATATGTAACCAAGAGCAGGATTGCTCGAAACGCGTCGTTTGTTGTGCCCGATTAAAACTTAAGCTTTAAACTGACTGGATCGGTGTGGCTCGTTCTTCGTTTCCCAACTGGAGTGAAGTTTCCTGTTGGATATATATATGTATATATATATATATATGTATATGTGTGTATATATATATATATATATATATCAAGGAAAACTCGTCTCGAAAATCCAAACGCTGCCAAGTCTCAAACAGCCAAGGAAAACGAAGAGAGGAACCCAGGAATGGTGCCAAACAAGTGCGTTTATTTGTGCTCAATCTTGCCCAGCATACCCGCCATTACGCGTTTCGACAGTATCCACTGTCTTGATCACATGATGTGATCGCAAAGTTACATGGGAATTTATTTACCTTTCCATTGACACAAAAGGTGGACTACATAGCGACCACCGCCTTTCAACAACATGTTTTCAAAAGGGTATATTCAAGACAGAAAAAGGACTAAACCATTAATGTTAAGCCCTTCTTGTTTGTGAGATAAAACCCATAGTGGGTGAACAAACAGAAATATATACATATTTGTGCAAATTTGCAAATAAATAAGTATGTATAAAAAATTTCATAAATATATACATATAAATATACCAATATAAACGTATAAATATGTAGATCATAAAATTCAAATATAAGTTTCTATTGTCTAACCCTTCTAAAAAAACATTTGTATGATAATTCATCCCAAGTGAGATTATCACTAAAGTGTCAAGTGCTATATGTAAACATAATTTGCTGTAAACATTGGCAATATCTATCATTCAATTCCCACAATGTAACAAGGAGCAGCCATCAATGCTAAAGTGCAAAAAAGGAAAAAATGTTAAAGTGTAAAGTGCTAACAGAAATTGTTCGAAACTTGTTTAAAAAAAAGGGAAGAGCCCCTCCCTTTACATTTCATTAAACTGACTAATGTTACCACACAGTCCCATCCGTAAATGCAAAACTATAGAAACGTACCAATGACATATTATTCGTTTTTTGTTATCTCTGCAGTTTACATAAGACCGTATCTTTACTTCTTACTTTACCAAACAGTATATTTATTCTTGTCAGGATTAGGGCAGGGCTATATATAATATGAACTACAGACAAGTGTATAAATCCTCACTGGCGTTAAGACCCCCAGGAGTACGGCTGTTAAGTTCTAAGATATATCGAGTCTCAAGGATCCTCAATAGCCCATCCCTATTTCCTCCTCTCTTTAGAGGTGGCACACAATCTATTGCAAAGTATGTAAGGTGCTTGGGATCACTCCCATGCACCGCTTGAAAATGGCGTGCCACCGGATATGATTGCTCATTGTTAGAGATTGCCCTCAGGTGCTGCAGTATTCTCCTGTGAACCGGCAGCCGGGTACTCCCTACATACCTAAGTTCACAGGGGCACTGCAGCACATAAACGGCAAACTCCGTTTTACAAGATAACTGTTTGGTTATTAATACAGGTTCCTCTTTAAATGGGATGTTGTAACGTGTAGTATTGCATCCATTTTTGCAGGCCTTACAACTTGAACATTTTACAAAACCTTTCCTCAAATCCATAAAGGTTTTAGATATTGGAAGTTCCAAGTGGTTCTTTACTAGCCTGTCTGACATAGATGGCGACTTTCTGAAAGAAAACTCAGGTCTTTTGCCCACAATACCACCAATGACGGGATCCCCCGTCACCAGGTTCCAATTGCGGCTAAAGATACGCCTAATCTCGTTGTGTTGTTGGTTGAATGTAACCACAACCCTTGAGCTATCTTTGGAAATCTTTTCTTGTTCGGCATCACATTTTGACTTGGGAGCCAGGATCTGGGCCCTAGTCATATTGTGTGCACGTTCGATGGCCCTGGCTATGACTTTGGGTGAATACCCCCTAGCCAAAAAACGTGATCTGCTAGATTCCATGGCTCTAAGGCACTCCCCGTCATCACTACAAATTTTTTTTATACGTAGCATCTCCCCAAAGGGGATGCTTTGTATTAAGTGATGCGGGTGTTGGCTTGCTGCGTGTAGTATGGAATTACCCGCAGTGGGCTTTCTATACAATCTTGTCGCTAGGCTACCCTCATGTATGTAGACCTCTATGTCGAGAAAACAGAGCTGCAATTTACTCATGGTTGCACTGAACTCCAGATTCAGATCATTGTGGTTTAAAGCTTTTACAAATTCCTGGGCTTCCAGTAGAGTGCCTCGCCATATGAAGAAAAGATCATCAATGTACCTCACATAGAAAGGCACATGTTCCCTCATAGTGGCCTGATGCTGTACCATGAGGACCTGTTCCTCCCACCAGCCCATGTGCAAGCACGCTAGGCTGGGAGAAAAACAGGCCCCCATAGCTACCCCTCTAACCTGCTGATAAACTTGACTATTGAACAAAAAATAATTTTGCTCTAGACAGATCTTTATCATAGCAGTTAACATGGAATTGTGAGCTGAAAAGCTAATGGATCTCCTGTTCAAAAAGTAATTTACTGCCCTAATACCGTCTAGGTGACGTATAGACGTATATAAGGATGTGACATCTAAACTCATGAGTATGCAGTTCTGCTCCCAAACAAAATTGCCCAATTTTCTGACAAAGTCTGAGGAGTCCTGTATGTAAGAGTCCAAATTTTTTACACTGTCCTGTAAAAAATAATCAATGTAAACTGACATCTTTTCGGTGGAGCTGTTAATCGCTGAGATTATGGGTCTGCCTGGGGGGATATCAGTGTTTTTGTGAATTTTTGGGAGTAGATAAAAGGAGGGAATGACCGGGAATTCCTTCCTCAAAAACCCCAGCTCCTCCTTAGTTATCAAATTGCTGCTTTTCCATGCAATTAATTTGGCCCTCTGATCTTCCCATGCCAACCTTACAGCTCCCAAGTTGCTCCTTCTGTAACACGAGTGGTCTTGCAGTTGCTTTTCAGCTTCCTCAATGTACATCCGGCGAGGCCACAGTACTATATTACCACCCTTGTCTGCTTGGCGGACCAGAATGGTGTTGTCCGATTCCAGTTTTTTCACAAGGGCTTGGAAACTTTGATTTTGATTATTGATCACTCTCCGCCTCTTGTTGGTGGTAATATACAGTTGTTTCAGGTCCTTTGTAATTAAGTCCTGATACACATCAATGTTGTCATGTGGCATTAGGGGGAGAAACACTGATTTTGGTTTAAACGGAGTAGCCCCCGGAGCTTGATCTATTCTTGATCTTACTAGAGGCAAGTTTGTTGAGGGATTAATTTCTTCATGTAAATCCCATATCTCCTCAAAATCTTCTCTGTCCCCTGCTTCCAAGGTGACAGAGTCTATTTCAGTTACTCCCAACTTTTTCTTTTTCGCCGGTTGCATTTTAAAATACTTTTTCAACTTTAGTTTCCTCACAAAGCGGAAAGCATCCATTCTTGTGTCTGCATAATTGAAGTTACACGGAGGGCAGAATGACAAACCCAGACTTAAAATATTGGTTTCTTTCTCAGTTAATTTCAAAGTAGTTAAGTTCATTATTGTGTTGGGGCTGCTGCCTGTGTTTTTCCCGCTTTTTTCTTGTTGTTCCAATGGTTTTTCTTTTGGCTGTTGTTTGCTTTGCCTTTTGTTGCACTTTCTCCTCTCACCTCGTTTCCTGTTGGCCCTTTGGCGTTTTGACCGCCAGTCTGTCCTCTGGATCTCAGTGTGTCTCGGCGATCCTGACACATGCAGCTCATTTCCTGGGCCTTGGAGAGTGCTGTAAACCCCAATGGCATGCTTCTTGCCCCTTCATTGTCCGATCCGCTGCCCACAGAGCTTTCCTCTGGAGAGGAAGGGATACTTGGTGCACTGTCCGGAGCGGCCACCCGTGTTTTTCTAGCCCTCGCCTTAATGTTTTCATAGCGTTTGGCATAGGTGAAGATCTGCCCATGTAAATAATCCAAGCGGTCCCGCTCGAATTTGTAGGCTTTCCTTTTCTTTATAATGTCTTCCTCCTTAGTTAGCCGGGTTTGCATCTCGGCCCGCATTTTATCCGTAGCCTCACTTCTTCCCATGCCTTCTATCTCCTCTTCCAATGATTCAATCTGTGCCTGTAGCTTGCAACGGTCAGATTCAGCATACTTTACCAATATCTTCATCAGTTTTGCAGAGGATTCTAAGTTTGTCTCTGCCCATTCAGTGAGCATATCTGGATCGGGTGTTTCGTAACTAGGGGCTAAGCTGATACGTAACCCTCTAGGAACCCGTCCCTCCTGCAGATACATAGTCAGCGATTTATTTTCCCACCATTTAGATTGTTCCTTTATTTTCAATTTTTCGAGTTTTCTATATAAGTCACGTACTGTAGGATTAGCATTTGTAACGGACGTCGGCCGTGTGGAGTCAGCACCCCCAGCCGGGGGTTGTACAAATACGAGGCCAGCCGCCTCCTCTCTGCTCCGCAATACATCCGCGGACATGCTTCTGCTGTAGCTTGTTTTAATTTGAGCTGCACTTGTCAAGCAAGGACGCACATTCACTGGATGCAAATTACTTCTTGCTAAACGTGGACGCCGCCTCAGGCACACTCCCCACCGGACAATCTCAGTTTGCCTACCTCGTCGGAATACCGCCGTGCAATTAGTCCTCTCGAAACCAAGCGCCGCGATTCCGGAAACCAAGGCAGGAGTCTTCAGCGTCCAGGGGTTCTCGGCGGTTAACTTCAAGCCGAAGTTTTGTAAGGACAGCCTCGTAAACGAAACTCTCTGCTTCCAGCCGCCAAACCGCTTCAGAAGGGGGAGGGGTTCCTCTCGCACCAACGGAAGCCTCCAGGTGCAATACGTCAAGGAAAACTCGTCTCGAAAATCCAAACGCTGCCAAGTCTCAAACAGCCAAGGAAAACGAAGAGAGGAACCCAGGAATGGTGCCAAACAAGTGCGTTTATTTGTGCTCAATCTTGCCCAGCATACCCGCCATTACGCGTTTCGACAGTATCCACTGTCTTGATCACATGATGTGATCGCAAAGTTACATGGGAATTTATTTACCTTTCCATTGACACAAAAGGTGGACTACATAGCGACCACCGCCTTTCAACAACATGTTTTCAAAAGGGTATATTCAAGACAGAAAAAGGACTAAACCATTAATGTTAAGCCCTTCTTCTATATATATATATATATATATATATATATAAAAAAAAGAGAAGGTCCTCCTGCCCCCCCTTCCGTGATCCACATTGGCCCTGTGGACCCATCCCTGGGGCCTGGCCAGAAATTTGTAAATACTTTTTATGGAGGGGGCCCAGTGGCCCCTCTCCCGGGCCACTATTGGCACCGGGAACCCCATCCCAAGTTTATTTTTATTGGGGGACGTGTGGGCCCCCTTCTGTGCAACTTGTGGCCCCGGGGACCCCATCCCCTGGGGCCTGGCTTCAGCATTGGGGACCGTGGAGGGAGCCCAAATGCCCCACGGTTCCTGTTGGCTCCCCACCTCCTGCGGGAGCCAGCAATGCTTTTGGACAAGGGAAGCTACTAGCATGCAGCTCCCCTTGTCCAAAAGCAATCTGCTATGGTGTTTTGAAGCGGGAGCAGGTTTCCTGCTCTAGCTTCAACAAAGCAAAGCAGAGGTTGCAATGACACTGCGGGAGCCGCATGGCTCCAGCCCTGTTACTGCAAACTGCATTGTCCCGGGGGTGGGCACTCTGGGACATTGCTGGTCCTGGCCCTGGGGGGTGGCGGTCCTCAGAACCATCTAGGGCTCTGGGAGGGGGACCACAAAGCCCCCCTTCCTGCGACTACAAAGGCCCAGGGAGGTGGTGGTCCCCGGGGCTTGGGGGGCCCAAAAGGCCCACCTCATTATTTAAAGAAGCCCCGGAGAAGTGGTGGTCCCTGGGCTTGAGAGGGGCATGAGGGCCCACCCTCATTATTTAAAGAAGTCCCAGGGAGGTGGTGGTTCCCGGGGCTTGGAGGGGCCCGCAAGGTCCCCCTCATTATTTAAAGAAGCCCCGGGAGTTTTTGGCCCCGGGGCTCCGAGGGGGTCGCATGCCACCCGCATATAATTAAGTATGCCACAGGGAGGTGGCGGTCCCCAAGGCTGTAGAGGCCCTGCGTGCCCCCTCATACATTATATGGAAACTAACTGCTGAACGAAATCACACAAAATTTGGCAAAAAGGAAGTCCGTGCTTCAGAAAGAACTCTTTTTGTTAAATGGTGTAAATCTGTTCAGTAGTTGCTGTGAAAACCCCCCAAAAATATTGATATATAGAGGAGCAGAGGATCCTCGCACCCGAGGCACAAGAAAAGAGAAAAACAAATACGCTAAACAAGAAAAGGGGGCAGGGTAGAAACACCTTGACCCCCTAGGCCTGCTCAAGGGGTCACACAAGGTTCCCCAGGCCAAAAAAAGCATTTTTTCCAAAAATTGCGAGGTGCACGCTGGCTCTGCGTATCCGGCCGCAAAAATAAAAAAGCAATTCAATTACTTTAAGCCCCCGGGTGTGCCAGGTCCTGGGGCAGTTAAAAAAGTGTATGGGGAGCCCCAATCCTCCCCACACTGCCCCGGGGACCGCCACCCCCAGGACTTTTAAAACTATTTGCAGGGGGGCACATGGCCCCCCGCAGCCCCGGGGACTGCCACCCCCCAGGGCTTCTTTTTTAATCTGTGGGGGGCCTCTAAGGCCCCGCCGGCCCCAGGGATCACCACCTACTGGGCTTCTTTTTTAATCTACGGCCCCCCAAGCCCCGGGGACCGCCACCCCTGGGCTTTTAAAAATAAATACTCTTTTGTGGGGGGGCTTGAGCCCCCCCCACATGCCCTGTGGACCGCCATCTCCCCGGGTGTCTTAGGGTGTCGGTTACGGACCCCGAGCCCCACCACCCCCTGGGGCTGTGTATTGGTTGTGAGGGGGCTGCATGGGACACTTCTGTCTCAAGGACAGCGCAGGAGTCTCGCCGCTTCCGCCCTGTCATTGTAAACTGCGTTGCTTCATTGAAGCGAGAGCAGGGAAACCTGCACGCACTTCAATGAAGCAAAGCAAATTGCTTTTCCACATGGGGAGCTGCATTTTAGCAGCTCTCCATGTGGAAAAGCAATGCCGGCTCACACAGGGCGCAGGGAGCCAGCAAGACCTTGGGGGGAGTGAGGACCCCCCAGGTCCCCAACGGATAGGGCTGGCCTTGGGGGATGGGGTCCCCGGGGCCATAGGTGGCCCAGGATGGGGGTCACGTGGCCCCCCTCCCCATTATAAAAAAAACACGGAAAGGCCGGCCCCAGGGGATGGGGTCCCCAGGGCCATAAATGGCCTGAGGAGGAGGGCCACGCAGCCCCTTTCCAATTTTTTTTTTTTTAATAGGAGTCAGGTGCTGGGGGATGGGGTCCCCAGGGCCAATAAAATAGAAAAGGAAGGGGGGGTCACACAGCCCCCGTTCCTAAAAAAATTAATGAAAAAAAGACCGGCATCGCGCTGGAGGCCCTGTCCCCTCCCTGCAGCACTCTGCAAATGTGACCCTGGTGCATTGTAAGATGGGGAACTAATTCCCCTTCAATACTTGGTGTCCCGGGGGGCTAACTAGCCCACCAGGAACCTCCAGTATGCGCTGGGCGCTGCGTTGCAGAGAGGTATTCTGAGGCCACGCCTCTTTTTACACCTCTCTGTAACGCAGCTCTGTGGCGCCTAATGGAGGTACCTAGTGGGCTAGTTGCACCGCAGGGACCCTCAGGATTCAAGGGGACTTAATCCTCCAACTTAAAATGCACCACAGGTGCGTTTGCACAGTGGTGAAGGGAGGGGGAAGGCCTGAGGTGACATGTGTGCAAACACGTCCTGTGGCGCGTTTTAAGTTGGGGAATTAATTCCTCTTCAATCCTGAGGGTCCCAGGGGGCCACGTAGCCCGCCAGGTACCCCCAATAAACGCCACAGAGCTGTGTTGCAGAGTGTTGTAAAAAGGGGCATGGCCTCTGAACACCTCTTTGCAACGCAGCTTCCTGGCGCATACTGGAGGTACCCGGTGGGCTAGTTGGCCCCCAGGAACCCTCAGGAGTGAAGAGGTATTAATTCCTCAACTTAAAACGCACCACAGGGTGTGTTTGCACACATGTCACCTCAAGACCCGACCCCTTCCTTCACCACTGTGCTAATGCACCCATTGGCGATTTGTACGTTGGGAAATTAATTCCCCTTGAATACTGACGATCCCTGGGGGCCAACTAGCTTAACAGGTACCTCCAGTATCCGCCAGGGAGCTGCATTGCAGTGAGGTTTTCAGAGGGCACGCCCCTTTTTACACCTCTCTGCAACGCAACTTTGTGGCGCTTACTCGAGGTACCTAGTGGGCTAGTTGGACCCTGAGGATTCAAGGGGACATAATCTCCCAACATAAAACGGCCACAGGGAGTGTTTACTTAGTGGTGAAGGGAGTGGATGGGGCCTGAGGTGACGTGTGCAGCGCAGCTCTGTGGCGCTTACTGGACATACCTGGTGGGCTAGTTGGACACAAGGGACCCTCAGCATACAAGGGGACTTTATCCCCCAACTTAAAATGGGCACAGGGCGTGTTTGCACACATGTCACCTCAGGCCCCCTCCTCCTTTCAACAGTGTGCAAACACGCCCTGTGGCGTGTTGTAAGAGGTAGTTTTAAAGTTTTAATCCCTCTGCCCTATTAGGGTCTTACAGAGGAGGTCATGTTAATCACAGGGGTACCCTAACACATACAATTCCCTAGTGTATGTAGGTGTTTTCAATGTGTTCTAAGTGTCTTTAGCATAGTACCCTCTCTAGGCCTGGTAATTCAGATTCAGTTACCACCAGTACTCGTCTAAAAATGTTGTGGGCATAGGAGTACTTTCTGCTCCTCTGTTGGTTATTTCTGAACATCTTTGTCTTCCTGCACTTTTCTTCGTCTTTGTGGACTTATGTTGCTTCTTTCTGCATTTCTTTTTTTTCTTTGCGTTGTTTCTTCTTTCATCACATGGCCTACCTCTGAAGGCATAGTTAGAACCTAGCATTTAAAAAACCTTTGAAATTCACTGAAAAATCCCTAGGTTTCAGGAATGTTATAGTTAGAAATTAGCATTTAAAAAGTCACTAAAAAAACATAATTTTCAGGCACTGTTATTGTTAGAAATTGGCATTTAAAAAACCTTAGAAATTCACTGAAAAACCATAGGTTTCAGGGGCGTTATAGTTAGTTGGACATTTCACTCATACAAAACCATAGAAATTCCCCCTTTATAGTTAGTTAAGCTAACTATAACTTGCACGCCCGCAATGCACTGCTGATGATGTCACATATTACATCACTTATGACATGGTCAGTGACATCACTCTTGTCTTCACTCATCACATCTAAAATTACATTACTGATGACATCACTGATGACATCATCCAGTGAGTGTGTGTTTTTCTGAAAAAAAAAAAATATATATATATTATATATATATTACCTACTGGCGGTCGCCAGTAGGTAGTTATAGTTAGGATTTTTTTCAATGTTAAATCTCAAAATTCTATTTGAAATAACTTTGGCGCTGGTTGACGAATCTGATTGAAAATTTCCTCGAAATGGCCTCGCGGCGTTCCGGTCCTTCCCTGAAAGTTTGGGGGGGATTCGTCAAGCGGGGGCCAAGATAAAAGGGGGGTCCCAAAACGCGTTTTCCCCATGTTAATTTCCATAGGGCGGTCGATTTCACTTTTAGCCCGAACGGCTGAACGGATTTCCACCAAATTTGGCAAAGTTGTAGGGACTGGTAGCCCGATGTGCCTTTGCTATGTCTCAAGATATGTGCTCCAGTGGATTTCGAGTAATTTAGGTTCAAAAAATATATATATCTATGGCAGCGCCCCGGTACGCGCCCCGGGGAGCGCTCCGGGCACGCCACGCGAGGTGCGCACGGAAAGCTGATTGGCTCTCGGGTGTCTGTAAACATTCGAAACAGTCCGGAGCGGCCACCATCTTGTGTCTCGGTAAAATCGAGAC
Source organism: Lissotriton vulgaris (assembly GCF_964263255.1). Lineage (NCBI taxonomy): Eukaryota > Metazoa > Chordata > Amphibia > Caudata > Salamandridae > Lissotriton > Lissotriton vulgaris. The sequence continues at coordinate 61,720 of NW_028254713.1, read as the reverse complement.
ACAAGAGGTGGCTAAAACAAAGGGGGAAATGACCATAAGGCGTCAGGGATAGACCCCCTCTGACCCCCTAGGTTTTATGTGGGGGCTATAAAAGGGCCCCGCGGGGCATTTAAAATATTTTTTTTTTTCATTTTGCGCGGGGGGAGCGCCCGGTACGCGCACCGGGGAGCGGACCGGGGAGCGTACTATGAGGAAAAAAGAATGACAGAGTTTTTAAAAAATGAAGCCTTTTTTTAGAAATTGGAGGTAGTTCTAAAAAGAACTTTTTTTTTTCTTCTTTTTGTTGTTTTATATATTTTTTGTGTTTTTTGAACATTTTGTACTTTTTTTGGCTTTGCAAAACAGTTTTATATTTTTTTTGTATTTTTTTAGGGGGAGAAACAAAAAAAAGGGAATTGAAACTGGCTCAACTGGAGCAAAAAAACTAAAACCCAAAAAATTACTTCTTTTTGGGGCACTTGTGATTGTCACCTGCAAGGAAGATGAGCTTTACGCTCTTTTCACCATAGGCGATAAGCTAGCCACATGCAGAACAAGTGATTTTAAAATCAGCAAACCGTGGCTGAATACAAGGCATCATCTCTGATGTTTCTGGTCCCGATGAAGTGGGTTTGTTTCTTTGGGAGGTGGTCCTTGAAGACTGGGGGAGGTTACTGGCCAGTTCCCTGAGCTCTGCACGAGAATAGTTGTTAGGGTGCTTACGGGTCATATGTCGAATCATGGTATAGGAATATTTTTTGTTTGGGTTGCCCCTTGAGAGTTCTTCCTTACAGATTAGGCAAGTTACCTTGGTCGCATTCACTTTTCTCTTGCCCTCTGGCAGTGAAAAAAACTCCCATACAATGTGTGACTTGGGCTTGTATGGGGTATTTTGTTCATGCAGCCATCTTCCACCATCCTCCTCTTCCTATTCCATCACTCATGACCATGTCATGAGTGATGTAATATGTGACGTCATCAGCAGTGCATTACACGCGCAAGTTATAGTGAGTCCAACTAACTATAACGTGGAATTTCAATGGTTTATGTCAGTAAAATTTCCAGCTAACTATAACTGATGTGAAACCTATGTTTTTTTTTAGTGAATATATATATATATAATATATATATATATATACATATATATAATTTATGTATCATGTATATCGATATCTGGATTTAACCAGTGATGTTTTTTCTGTCTTTTGGTAATGTTCCATTGGACACACTGTCACTTTACTGCGGAAGTATGTTGTTTATTTCTATAAAGTCACATGACTCACTATGTCACTGTGAGGGGTTGGTCACTATGTGTAATTAGCATATAAAATAGCATTGAGTTTGATGTACTAGTTGCAGCGTGAACAAGGGCACAACTTGCCAGAAACGCGTAGCTGCTTTCTGTTGTTCAATAAAAACAACTCTGCTGATGTGCTGTGGTCCGTCTCCTTCCTGTTTGCTGGTGTGCTGCGTGATTGCTGAGACACCGAGAGATCAGAGATCAGAGGAGTCACGTGTTGGATATATATATATATATATATATATATATATATATATATATATATATATATATATATATATATATATATATATATATATATATATATATATATATATATATATATATATCAAACATTGTTTGTTCCCTGGGGAAAAAGCACCACACACTCCAGAATCTTTGAGGGCTTTATTTTTGATAAATATTCGCAGTGCTGGCAGTCCATAAAATAAAGGGTCATACACGTTTCAGCCTTTGATGTACACTGCAGACAGCAGGGCTCACAATCCAGATCGAGTCCCGATTAGACAAAAGACATTGCTCTCAGTGCGGCTCCCCTGGACCATGCATCTTCGCAGGCTGCACACACGCTTGTTGGTTCAGGTGCCACTAACACAGTGTACCACAAGTCATCTCCACATACCCTTATTAAGGCAGAATTTATTAGACAAAAGACATTGCTCCCAGTGCAGCCCGCCCGGAACATGCATCATTGCAGGCTGCGCACACGCTGGTTGTTTCAGCTGCAACTAACTCAGTGCACCACAAGTTATCGCCAAGTAGCCTTATTAAGGCAGAATTCATTAGACAAAAGACATTGCTACCAGTGCGGCCCACCCGGACCACGCATCATCACAGGCTTCACACACGCTGGTTGCTTCAAGTGCCACTAACTGTGCAGCTCAATCAACGCCACATGGCTGTGGGCCCTTGCTGACTGCTGCCTCTGGCCTACACTGCAGTCATCAGAGCTCACAATAAAAATTGAGTCTTGTTTCATTAATTGCAGAGTCCAGTAGGCAACTAAGTATAACGTCCTTAAAAGCTACATAATATCCTTATAGTATTGTTGCTTCAAGAACTTGTTTTATATCAGTTATAGCTTTAGTACAATGACCATATTCATCTTGCAAGTTCAAAGAAACACTGAATGGCAGTCTACACTGCGGACAGCAGAGCTCAGAGTTCGAATTCAGTTTTGATTTATTAATTGCAGAGTGAATTGTACTCTATGTCCTCTGATTTTGTCAAGAGGAAGTGACAAAAAGCATTTCTTAATGTCTTTGCTGTCTACTGCATTGGATCTACACTGCCGACAGCAAGGCTGACAATTCAGATCGAGTCGCAATTGCAGATGACGCAGTCCAGTAGGCAACAGACATTGCTCCCAGTGCAGTCCGCCTGGACCACGCATCATCGCTGGCTGCGCACACGCTGAGCGTCACACGTGCCACTAACTCAGTGCACCACAAGCCACCACCATATGGCCTTATTGAGACAGAATTCATTAGACAAAAGTACACCCGTTTCAGGCTATTGTTCATATGGAGCCTAAAACAGGTAACCTGCCTCCATCAGATGTACTAAGAGGATTAAAAGGAAGAGTTGTGTATTTGCCTTTAGTTTTTTTTTTTTAAATCTTGAAACTATTGGTGCAGAGAAAGAGGAAACTGAACCTGTAGTTATTGTAGTTAATGGTGTTCGTATGAAGAGTCAGAAATTATGGCAAGAATTAGTAGATGTCAGTAAAGTGCAAAAGGCTACATCATACCTCAGAAAAAAAAATGTTAACTACAAAAATATGTACGTGGAAGGTGGAAGAAGAAGAAATCTATTTAGTTGATGATAGCGAAATTTTAAGAGGCCAAATTGAAAAAGTGGTCATCACCAAAAGTGAAGACATTTATGAACATTATAGTGTACATCCATTACATTCTAAGAACGTGATTGGAAATACTATTGAATTATTTCAAATGCAGAAAGTGAAGGGAACTCCCATGAGTGTTTGAAAAAGAACTTTGGAAGCTCGTTGTTTTCCACAGCTCTTACCCACTGGAAAAGGTGGACGATATGACAAACGACCAGTACAGATTCCAGAATCAGAATATGGTACAACAAGATTGTACTCAGAAGATCGAATATTTCAACAATGTATTCCATATATATTTCATCTTTTGTTCCATACGCCTACACGGCGGTCAGCAGGACTCACAATTCGAATTCAGTCTTGATTTATTCATTGCAGAGAGAATTGTACTCTATGTCTTTGGATTTTGGCAAGAGGAAGTGACAAAAAGCATTCCTCGATATATGTGATGACTACTGCTTTCGATCTACACTGCGGACAGCAGGACTCACAATTCAGATAGAGTTGCAATTGTAGATGATGCAGTCCAGTAGGCAACAGACATTGCTACCACTGTGGTCCTCCTGGACCATGCATAATTGCTGGCTGTGCACATGCTGAATGCTTCTGATGCCCCTGATGCATATGATAGAATGTTTTGTGTATGATTTCCGATCTGCTGCCCCTACCTCAGTTTACTACAAGTCATGGACCCTTTACGATTGAATCTTTTGTGTATTATTTCACATGTGGTGCCTCTATCTTAGTGCAGCACAAGTCATAGACCTTTATGATTGAATCTCTGTGTGTGATCTGATAATTACTGTTGTACTTGTTGCCAGCACTAACCATTCCCTGAGGGCTGTCTTACACTCACCCCACATGCATCCAGCACAGACGTCACTGGACATGTGACCCTAGTAATAAAAAGGGGCCGAGCGCACGTGCCCGTACCCAGTTCCACTAACTATCTAACAGTGTCTGTGTGCTCAATATGTATGCATGATGCTGCAACTGGGCCCTACCACATTACATTGTGCTGTGGACAGTGCACACAACCATGTTATCTTTGGCAGTGGGGAAAACTTTGGTTATGTAACTTTGTCTCGGTTATTGTATAAGTACATAGGAAGAGACTGGATCATTAGAGTACTGCAAGGAGAGTGTATAGTGAATTTATAAGTGCTTATACATATAAAACACAATCCTGCTCCAACAAAGAAGAAGACATATACTCAAGGCTATAGGTATAGGGCTTCTTTATTTTCTCGGGTCTCCCACGACCCCGTGGCTAAAGAGACGCATTTAGGCTGCGCGGTAGCCTTTATCAATCTAATTAGTGCCAGTTACATACAGGTATTTATAGCCCTTCCCACTCTTTAGGCATGGATAGACATAAAAGAAACATTGTCGCATTGTTTGATGTAGTAATACTACAAACTTATCACTGAGCTTAAGCAATATCATAGTAACACATCATTACTGTGGCTACTGAAACATCAAATCACTGAAAGATATAAAAAACATAATGCAGCAGAATGTTATACATATAGCACCAAAGTGAATAATCCCGCTTAAAATGCACACAGAAAAGGCATATCACCAGCCCAAGTAAGGGGCACATCATATTAGAAATCCATAGTGTGCTAATATGAATACCAAATATGAAATATGATGCCAACCCTCAGGAAAAGCTGCCTCAATAAAATCAAACATAATAACATCATTAAACTTAAAATCAAAATGGGCTGCATATAACACTCAGAACAATTAAGCATTTAAAGGAGACAACATTAGCCCGTTCTTGGTAAGATCTAACAATAACTGAACTGACCGGGCTTAACCTATGACCTCACTTTCTACTGCACATCGGGAGCAATTTTGTAGTTAGCCCAATTAAAATCACACATATAAGCACATGAAAAACACATGAAAAAGAGACTCTTTAACATTGGACTGAAGACCTCGAGGCAATAAACACATAATGTGTACTTTTCAGACATGAATGTCAGTCTCCAAGTGATCACTAGCGTCCCCGAAGGACAAACGGTGAAAGACAGGTCAGATAAAACAGATAATAGTCCAAAGTCAAACCTCATATGGGGCCATAGGTTTAGAATTATGCTTAACCCACGAGTGGCACAGCAGTTCCTTAAATGCAACCCGAGCATCTTGGTACCTGAGGCCCGCTGGAGGGCTTGAAAAATGATATTAAAACAAGAATGCAGCCACGCAGAACCCAACAAAGGGGAAGATTGTTTTTTGTAAAAGACTCTAAGCAGTTCTTTTAAAACCATGCTAATCAGTACCTTTACCCTCTGGTGGGAGTCATAGGTGAGTTCATTTTCACAATGCATGACAGAGTTTGTAGTCTTTTGCAAAAAGCAATCTTCCCCTTTGGTGGGTTCTGCATGGCTGAATTCTTGTTTTAATATGCAGGAATGTGGTGGACCACAGGGTTCGGTGGGGGAATGCGTGGCACCCCCACACAATTGTTTATTTTAAAGCCCAGGGGAGGTGGTGATTCCCAGGGTCCCCAGGGTGTCTACACGCCCCCGCAATAAGTAAGTCATAAGTCCCAAGGAGGTGGTGGTTGCCAGGGCAAAAAGATGCCTCAGGAGGAGGGCTCCGTGCACCCCCTCCTTTTTTTAAGTAATGTATGTACATGCCCCTAGACCCTGGTCCACCATGGGGCTTTAGTATAAACAAATGCAGGAGAGAGCACTTGTGTTTGTTTTAATTTTTGAGGAAAATTTAAAGAAATGCTTTTTTGCCAAGATCAACGCTTTGGGGTCATTGTAGTCCTATTTGCTTTTGTATTTCTTCATGTTTCTGTGAGGGACTGACCTGAAGCGAAATACCAAGATGGTTGCCAGCACTTCCTGGTTGAAGTGTTGGTAGCCAATCAGAGCTCTGCAGATCTCTGCACGAGTTCATCATTATTCATAAAGACTGCACGATCATAGATAAATAAATTTGGATTTCCTTACATTTCTCAACAACTACTGAACTGATTTACACCAAATAACTTAAAGCTCAACCTGCAAAATTCTAGCTTTCTGACAAATTTTGTGTAATTTCGTTCAGCAGTTGGAACTGCAGTGGTGTATGGAAATAAATATGGAAAACACACTTTTTTTGACTCCCCCTTTTTCTCAGCACCCTCTTGACAGTTCATCCTGGAACATTTCCATGCACAGTAAGATTCAGTATAACACTATTTTTCGAAAATTTCACATAAATAGTGTTAACGAGTCAAAAAATGCTTTTTCAAAAGAAAAATTGGTCCTTTCAGTGAATGTATATATGTATATATGTGTATATGTGTATATATTACCGACTGGCGGGCGCCAGTAGGTATATATAGTTAGGATTTTTTCTCTATGGGACTTTTGAAAATTCTATGTCTAATAACTTTAGCGTTTGTGGACGGAATCGGCTGAAATTTTCAGGAAAATGGCACATTCTGTTTCCGAGCAGCCCCTAAAAATTTGGGGGTGTTTCGTCAAGGGGGGGCGGAGAAAAAAGGGGGGTCCCAAAACGCGTTTTTCCATAGGGCGTTTGGCCTCACTTTTAGCTCGAACGGCTGAATGGATTTGCATGAAACTTGGCAAAATTGTAGGGACTGTTAGCCCGATGTGCCTTTGCTAGGTCTCAATATATGTGCTCCAGTGGATTTTGAGAAATTAACGTTTTAAAAAACAGATATATCTGTGACAGCGTCCCGGGTAGCGCTCCGGTTCGCGAACTTTTCGCGTAACGGAACTTTGCGAAGCGAAGCTGATTGGCTCTCCGGTGTCTGTCAACATTCTAAACAGTCCGGAACGGCCGCCATCTTGTCTCTCGGTAGGATCGAGAGACAAGAGGAGGAGAAAATCGAAGGGGGAATTTAATGAAAGGGGGCAAGGTAGACCCTTCTTGACCCCCTAGGAATGATGTTGGGGTTATTAAAGGGTCCCGTGGGGCAAATAAAAAAAATTTGATTTTTTGCGGTAGAAGCGCTTTCCGGTTCGCGAACCGGGTAGCGAACCGGGTCACGAAACGGGAATTCGCCATTTTGTGTTTCGTTTTAATTAAATTACAAGATGGAGGAAAAACAATGTGAGAAATGGGTATAAGGGGGTACGGGAGACGTATCCTGACCCCCTATGTTTTCTGAGGGTGGCTGAGGATGCTCATATATGTTGATACATGTCTTCCAGCGGCTGCGCGTGAGCGTTTTTTTTTTTTTTGCTGCGTGACGTCTGTTAACGTTCGATTCGAAGGAAATCAGGAAGTGTTGACCGCCATTTTGACACTGCGAGTAAATATATTGTTAAAAATAATTGTTATAAATTAATCCGTATTGATAAACATTGTCTGCGCCATCTTGCCTTTTTTCCAATGCCACACTTTTGTCGTGCACGGCAGCCATTTTAGATGCCTTGACCAGACCCACTCTCTGCACGCCGCCGATCCTCAGCATGGCTCCCCACCCTCGCAAGCATCTCCCCCATGCACTGGTCACCCACGCTCTCTCTCTCATGCATGGGCCATAAACCTCCTCCCATATGCGCTGCTCTTCCCTGAGAATCACACCCCGTGCTGAGGAAAATTCAGCCCAGATTACAACCGATGCCCAGGCTGCTGGCACAAGACGCCACTTAGTTTCCATCTTGAACGGTTACCAAATAAAGAGACGGGCGCTGGAAGCAGGAACACAAGAACAGAGTTTTATTTCTCATGAGGAGAGCCTGTCATTTCGGACACGCACATAGTGTCTTCAGGAGGTGCTCTAACAAGTTTCTCTGAGGTTTCGTCTTTTATACACATGTTTATGATGCACAAACATTCCTTATTGCAATAAAGATACTTCAAAGTAGGAAAAGCATGTTTGGAATCCCAGCTTCAGGCCTATTCCCATACCAGTTGCTCGGATGTCATCCCCCCCCTCCTGAATGTAACAAGAGATTGTGATCTCTCAGCCGGACATTCCTACAGGACACGAGGGCAGGAGGGGATGATCAGATCAAAGGTTGGGCAGGCGATAAGATCGAGCACTTCGGATGGTGTATCACGGTTTTGTTATGCTGGGCAAAAAGGGGGGGGGTGTACTCCCATGAGGCTTGGTATTATGACTTGGGACCGGGTCGAGAGGCCAGGTGCACGCGTTTTTCCCATTCATTTTTCCATAGGGCGTTTGGCCTCACTTTTAGCTCGAACGGCTGAATGGATTTGCATGAAACTTGGCAAAATTGTAGGGACTGTTAGCCCGATGTGCCTTTGCTAGGTCTCAATATATGTGCTCCAGTGGATTTTGAGAAATTAACATTTTAAAAAACAGATATATCTGTGACAGCGTCCCGGGTAGCGCTCCGGTTCGCGAACTTTTCGCGTAACGGAACTTTGCGAAGCGAAGCTGATTGGCTCTCCGGTGTCTGTCAACATTCTAAACAGTCCGGAACGGCCGCCATCTTGTCTCTCGGTAGGATCGAGAGACAAGAGGAGGAGAAAAACGAAGGGGGAATTTAATGAAAGGGGGCAAGGTAGACCCTTCTTGACCCCCTAGGAATGATGTTGGGGTTATTAAAGGGTCCCGTGGGGCAAATACATTTTTTTTTATTTTTTGCGGTAGAAGCGCTTTCCGGTTCGCGAACCGGGTAGCGAACCGGGTCGCGAAACGGGAATTCGCCATTTTGTGTTTCGTTTTATTTAAATTACAAGATGGAGGAAAAACAATGTGAGAAATGGGTATAAGGGGGTACGGGAGACGTATCCTGACCCCCTATGTTTTCTGAGGGTGGCTGAGGATGCTCATATATGTTGATACATGTCTTCCAGCGGCTGCGCGTGAGCGTTTTTTTTTTTTTTTTGCTGCGTGACGTCTGTTAACGTTCGATTTGAAGGAAATCAGGAAGTGTTGACCGCCATTTTGACACTGCGAGTAAATATATTGTTAAAAATAATTGTTATAAATTAATCCGTATTGATAAACATTGTCTGCGCCATCTTGCCTTTTTTCCAATGCCACACTTTTGTCGTGCACAGCAGCCATTTTAGATGCCTTGACCAGACCCACTCTCTGCACGCCGCCGATCCTCAGCATGGCTCCCCACCCTCGCAAGCATCTCCCCCATGCACTGGTCACCCACGCTCTCTCTCTCATGCATGGGCCATAAACCTCCTCCCATATGCGCTGCTCTTCCCTGAGAATCACACCCCGTGCTGAGGAAAATTCAGCCCAGATTACAACCGATGCCCAGGCTGCTGGCACAAGACGACACTTAGTTTCCATCTTGAACGGTTACCAAATAAAGAGACGGGCGCTGGAAGCAGGAACACAAGAACAGAGTTTTATATCTCATGAGGAGAGCCTGTCATTTCGGACACGCACATAGTGTCTTCAGGAGGTGCTCTAACAAGTTTCTCTGAGGTTTCGTCTTTTATACACATGTTTATGATGCACAAACATTCCTTATTGCAATAATGATACTTCGAAGTAGGAAAAGCATGTTTGGAATCCCAGCTTCAGGCCTATTCCCATACCAGTTGCTCGGATGTCATCCCCCCCCTCCTGAATGTAACAAGAGATTGTGATCTCTCAGCCGGACATTCCTACAGGACACGAGGGCAGGAGGGGATGATCAGATCAAAGGTTGGGCAGGCGATAAGATCGAGCACTTCGGATGGTGTATCACGGTTTTGTTATGCTGGGCAAAAAGGGGGGGGTGTACTCCCACGAGGCTTGGTCTTATGACTTGGGACCGGGTCGAGAGGCCAGGTGCAGCTGGGGGGGGGGGTTCGTCAGGAGAGGGGAAGGGTGTTCCTGGGAGGAAATGGGGGGGGGTGGGTCAAGCAGGAGTGTTACTTCTAGAGCAGGGTCACGCAGAGGGAGAGGGCTTTATGGTCGATGCATGAGTTGTGTGCGCGGGAGGGGTGCTGGGGGTTTAACAAACGGGCAGAGAGGTCATGGTGCCTAAAAATGGCTGTCGTTTGCGTGCGTGCATAGGTCTATGCTGGCGGGATAATGCTGTCAGTGTTTCGCGGTATTCGTTCTGTTTACAGCAGAATCACACCCCGTGCTGAGGAAAATTCAGCCCAGATTACAACCGATGCCCAGGCTGCTGGCACAAGACGCCACTTAGTTCCCATCTTGAACGGTTACCAAATAAAGAGACGGGCGCTGGCAGCAGGAACACAAGAACAGAGTTTTATTTCTCATGAGGAGAGCCTGTCATTTCGGACACGCACATAGTGTCTTCAGGAGGTGCTCTAACAAGTTTCTCTGAGGTTTCGTCTTTTATACACATGTTTATGATGCACAAACATTCCTTATTGCAATAAAGATATTTCGAAGTAGGAAAAGCATGTTTGGAATCCCAGCTTCAGGCCTATTCCCATACCAGTCGCTCAGATGTCACCCCCCCCTCCTGAATGTAACAAGAGATTGTGATCTCTCAGCCGGACATTCCTACAGGACACGAGGGCAGGAGGGGATGATCAGATCAAAGGTTGGGCTCTTTTTAGCTTTTTCTTCTCTCTTATCATCGGCTGCCTTCGCTGGTGGCTTTGGTTACAAATACTTACACCTTTGTCAATTGGTCGGGAACTAACCTGGTCGGGCTAATACTCAGGGGGGATCTTCGAATCATTTTTAGCGAATGGGTTTCCAGGCTGAGGCAACGGTAGGTGTCAGTCGGGAGAACAATTGGGCAGCTTTGAGTTTCATGCCTATGAGGGTGCGAGAAGGAGGTGGTAAATCTTAAACATTGGCAACATTCCTAGTCCTCCAGACGGAGGGTACTTGGGTAAACCTCACCTCGGAATATTCCTTAAACTTTCCCTATTTAGTTAAACGTAGGAATTTATTCATTGGTGTGCGTCATTCTTGGTTGTATTATTCGGGGTGCCAAGCGAAGTCATATTTTGTCATCCTGTAATAACCCGTCAAGTTTCTGCTTCAGGCTGCCCTCCCAAGCGCTGGGTTCAGAGAGAGATATAGTCATTGTTTGCTCGTCGTGTATAGGCACCATATTCAAACCCTTTTTCCCATCCCATCGGCCGTTAAGTCACCATTTTTCCGTACTTTAATCGGCGTTCCGAAGTGACCTGCAGAAAAGAGGGAAAAAGAAGGGGCGGGGGCAGCGTTTAAAACACATCAGCGCGCATAAACCCGAAAAGGCTTTTACTTACTACATACTCGGCCTATCTCCACGAGATGCAGTCCCTACCATCTCGGCGTTTAAGCCCAGGGGGGACCGGTAATGTGGGAGAGATAATTATCGGAGGCCTGTGGATAGCATAGGTCGCCCAAGTGTGGCATTACGGATCGTGTGCAGGGGAGGGTCAAAACAAAGGGCAGTCGGTGTAAAGTGGGGGCGAGCTTGTGCTCTCCTTTGAGGAAGAGAGATAACCTACAGTGGTACGGGGTCGTTTTCGTTCGTACTAGGGGGGGCCAGGTGACATTCCTTCGGGGTGGCTTAGGGGCATTTAAAACAACTTCCCTGATACAGGTAGCATATAAAGTAGAGGCTAAATACCAGGATCTTTATCGATTGCTTTATGCTGTACAAAAATGAAAAACACATACAACAAACCTGGACCATTCATATTTGCAATGTTTCTGCGTACTATACTTTTTAACCCTTAACTAATCGAGCTGCTTCATTTCACCTGCTTTTTTTTTTTTTTTTATATCGGAAACAGTGGCCATTTATTCGAAACTTACCAATCTACGCGTTACAACTACGTTTGCTTTTTCAAAAACCTTTAATAAAAATGTTGGTGCACAAATACGGGCCTACAACCCCGTGGGCCGGCCACGGAGCAGGCTGGAACTGTAAATGGGGGGGGGGGTATTTATTTGTGGAAAACATAACAGAGTCAGTGGTCGTTGATTTCATAGTAAAAAGTGCGACAAGTGCAACAAAATCATATCGATAATTCATTGTGAGCAAGTACCAAAAGTGTCGACAATTCGAACCTTCAATAAATACAGTAATCAATGATGCATTAGAACTTAATATCAATTCATTGTCCGAACGTGTAATCAGTACCCGTCCCATGTCAATTCATTGTTCGAACGTATAATCAATACCCATCCCTGATCAATTCATTGTCCGAACATATAATCAGTCTTATCCCATATCAATTCATGTGCTAAAAACTGCATACATATCTCATGATATCAAGGCTGAGCAATCGGGGCACAGCAAGGAGTTGAGAGTTTCATTTGTACCGGCGCCATTGGAGCATCATTGCCTCGCAATAGTGGACGAGACCTTTTGTTGGGTGAGTGGAGCGTTGGGGGTGCAGCTGAGGGGCCCCCACCTGGGGGGGTGGGAGAGGCTTGTTCACGCCGCCTCTCCCTCCCAGCGCACCCCACGCCAACACCTGGCGTTGATATCCGTGATGTCCGGACCAGGCGATAAGAGGGGGGGGGGGGGGCCGGAGGCAGAGGCAAGACATCCCCCCCGTGGCCTGCAGGGCGCCGCTTCAGGACCGAACGGGGAGCTCTTACCAAGCCGGGGCCAGACCAGGAGATACGAGGGGAGGGGGGGGTCGGTGGCATGTGCAAGACATCCCCCCGTTGTCGCAGCAATTATTGAAGAAAGAAGAGGATGGGACAAGGGATCCCGTCGGCCTCGGCTCCTCTCCTGGCCCACCTTACGCGACGACCTCCCCGGCCGACGGCTGCCAGCAGGACCCGCCCTACACGTGCCGAAGGCCTCGTCTTCCGGATGGGCGTAGCCAGGAACCTGTTGTACTTCGGGAGTTTTCGGAATGGGGGTAGGTATCTGCTGATTTGTATCTATTTCATGTTACCGTTATTGGGCGTGGCGGGCGGTGGGACAGACATGCTTGGAGCAGTGGGGGGGTGGCGGAGCCTAGCTACCTCGTGGCTGCCGTAACGTCAAGCTTGGCTTCTCTCACCACTTTCATGTTTCTTATTTCTAGCGAAGTCAAAAACTCATCAGTGGCCTACTGATTTTGTTCGATTTCTTTCCCTTCATTTTCAAGTGTGTTTCATGCTAAAGTTTCTGTTTAACAGGATACAGTGATTACTTCGTATTTTACATATGTCTTCTTTATTAGGTGTACCCTCCGGTTGAGCCAGATGATGTACCTCTAATCAATGGTCCGGGTGGAACTAGTTTATCAATCAGTGGGGAGTAGATGGGCATGACAGATTACAACGGGGGACAAAGGTCCGCATTACCCACCCTTCACTACTTGCAAAGACTAGACAGAATATTTCTATTCCACATTATTTGCAAACAGGGAATACCTCGAAAGAACTATTCCTTGAACAATAAATGTCCAGCCAATCAATCAATCAGTGGGGAGAAAAACAGGCATGACGGATTACAACGGGGGACAAAAGTCCGCATTACCTATCCTTCACTATCTGCAAAGGGAGACAGAATATTCCTATTCTTCTCTGTTTGTAGATAGGGAATATCTCAAAGAACAATAATCGATAAAAAATTAGTAGGATTATAACACTTTAATAACTTATAAATATATACATCGCAACAAAACAGTAAACACCTTAAAACATTTTTTATTATAACAGAAGCAACAATGACAACTAACAGTAGTGATATCCTGGGCGGATGATGGAACTGGGATTGTTAATGGAAAAACATCTACAAAGAAAGCTATTGGTGAATTATACTTCTCCAGAAATTTAAAACTCACAAATGTTTCATTTGTGTAATCGTTTCATAAACATGTACATTAAAAAACTAAATACGCTCCACTGTTTTAGAAAATCTTTACAGCTTGCTAGATCACCCTTTAAAGTTACAACTACGAAAACCTACTTACTTAAGCTGTTGAATTCGGCTTCAAATGTAAAGCATAAGTTCAAGCTAGCATATCATATGTCTAAAAGGTTTAACATAATTGATATGCAAATTTAAATACTACCCTTTCTTAATGGTGACACCTTATCTCTCCTATACCCCACAATTTCCATGAGCAAAGCAAAAGAAATTCTGAGGCCCTGAAGAAATAAGGCTTACTGTGGGGTTCAACTCAATCTGGTGTTTGGGAGATTCCATGTTTTAGGGTGATATTCTGTGACAGGGTGCAGGCACCAGAAGAATTTTAGCCTAGTTCATCACATTGGAGAATGAGGGTCTGGGTAAATATATAATCTGGTGAAGAACCATCCCTTCTTTAAACCCCATGGTGACCAACTATAGTTTATTCTCTATTTCGTTCCCTTGCCATAACAAAATAAAAGTCTTGGGTTATTTATGGAAGGGAATACTTTTTGTTTCTTCCAATTTTTAAAAGAAAAGAGGAGGGGGGGGGGGCAGCGTTCAAAGCACATCAGCGTGCATAAATACGAAAATGTTTTTACCTACCACGTACTTGACATTTTACAGCTTGTCATATTTGCTATTAAAAAACCATTGAAATTCACTTAAAAAACCATAGGTTATAGACCATATATAGTTAGGAATTAGCATTTACAAAACCTTAATTTACTCGCACAAAACCATTGAAATTCGCATATATAGTTAGTTGCGCTAACTATATATCGCGTACCCGCAATCCACTGCTGATGATGTCACATATTACATCATTCATGACATGGTCAGTGACATCATTGATGACATCACTGATGACAACCCAAATGACATCACTGATGACATCACTGATGACATCAATCATGTGATAATACGATCAACCTCTTCAGACTCTAATATAACCTTAGATACATTCAGAGTATACAGTTATACACACCTTACTTATTGAAACATATTCTAACACATATTTACTCTCTTATACAATCACTGATACAAGTTCACAATGATCCATACAGCCACTCACACATTCACTGGCTCTTATGCACAGTTATTTATATATGTCAACTCTCACATGTACTGTGTTTTACATATGTACTTACTTTGACATGTAGCACTGAGATATCCATTCACTCATCAATACACTCATGCACACAGTCAACCACCCATACAGCTGTTTCCACATGCACTTTTGAACCCATACATCTAGTGAATCAACTGCTCACACATCTATGCACAGAGTCACACACCTCCCAGCCACCCACACACACACACACTCAGTCTCCCATACAAATACTTGGGCAACCAATCAATAACCCATATAGTTACTCATATAGCTACTGATCAACACATGCAGCAGTTTACAGAACAACAGATATAATGATGCAGAATTTAAGACAGTTTAGTCACTAACCCATGCACTCAGTGAGACACATTTAATCACTCTCTCATACAGTCAGTCATGCACCTACTAAATCCTTCATCCAGACACTTATACATCCACTCATTCTTCGATATGTAAGACATATTTTAACTTTACAGAAACATACAGTCACTGGATGATGTCATCAGTGATGTCATCAGTGATGTCACTGACCATGTCATGAATGATGTAATATGTGACATCATCAGCAGTGGATTGCGGGTGCGCGATATATAGTTAGCGCAACTAACTATATATGCGAATTTCAATGGTTTTGTGAGAGTAAATTAACGTTTTGTAAATGCTAATTCCTAACTATATATGGTCTATAACCTATGGTTTTTTTCAGTGAATATATATATATATATATATTACCTACTGGCTATCGCCAGTAGGTATATATAGTTAGGATTAATTCCCTATGGGATTTTTGAAAATTCTATGTCTAATAACTTTGGCGTTTGTGGACGGAATCGGCTGAAATTTTCAGGAAAATGGCACATTTTGTTTCTGAGCAGCCCCTGAAATTTGGTGGGGTTTCGTCAAGGGGGGGCCGAGAAAAAAGGGGGGTCCCAAAACGCGTTTTTCCCATTCATTTTTCCATAGGGCGGTTGGACTCACTTTTAGCTCGAACGGCTGAATGGATTTGCACGAAACTTGGCAAAATTGTAGGGACTGTTAGCCCGATGTGCCTTTGCTAGGTCTCAATATATGTGCTTCAGTGGATTTTGAGAAATTAACGTTTAAATCAAGATATATATCTGTAACAGCGCTCCGGGCAGCGATCCGGTCCGCTTACTTTTCGCGTTTCGGAACTTTGCGCGCAGAAAGCTGATTGGCTCTCCGGTGTCTGTCAACATTCTAAACAGTCCGGAGCGGCCGCCATCTTGTCTCTCGGTAGGATCGAGAGAGAAGAAGAGGTGAAAAACGAAGGGGGAATTTAATGAAAGGGGGCAAGGTATCCCCCTCTTGACCCCCTAGGAATGTTGTTGGGGTTATTAAAGGGTCCCGTGGGGAAAAGAAAAAAAAAATGATTTTTCACGGTAGAAGCGCTTCACGGGCCGCGAACTGGGCCGCAAACTGGTAGCGAAACGGGAATTCGCCATTTTGTGCTTCGTTAATTAAATTACTAGGTATAAGGGGGTGCGGGAGACGTATCCTAATCCCCTATGTTTCCTGAGGGTGGCTGAGGAGGCTGATATATGTTGATACATCTCTTCCAGCGGCTGTGCGTGAGCTTTTTTTTTTTTTGCTGCGTGACAGTCCGGAGCGGCCGCCATCTTGTCTCTCGGTAGGATCGAGAGAGAAGAAGAGGTGAAAAACGAAGGGGGAATTTAATGAAAGGGGGCAAGGTATCACCCTCTTGACCCCCTAGGAATGTTGTTGGGGTTATTAAAGGGTCCCGTGGGGAAAATAAAAAAAAAAATGATTTTTCACGGTAGAAGCGCTTCACGGGCCGCGAACTGGGCCGCAAACTGGTAGCGAAACGGGAATTCGCCATTTTGTGCTTCGTTAATTAAATTACTAGGTATAAGGGGGTGCGGGAGACATATCCTAATCCCCTATGTTTCCTGAGGGTGGCTGAGGAGGCTGATATATGTTGATACATCTCTTCCAGCGGCTGCGCCATCTTGCCTTTTTTCCAATGCCACAATTTTGTCGTGCACGGCAGCCATTTTAGATGCCAGGCTGGTCCCAGGCTATCACCTACCCCTGCGGATGTAGTTTATGGCCCCAGCTGTAGAGAATTCAGACATGCCAACCCTCCCGATTCAGGCGTGTGACTACTGATTTCAGTGCTAGTCTCCCGCCTCCCGATTTCTGCAAGCAAAAACCCGGGGGCATATTACGAACAACTAGCGATAATTTTTGTCTCTAACTTGTTTAGAGACAACAATTATCGCCGCACATCGGCGATTTTTATCACAGATAAACCTTGCTATTATCGCAGAAAAGTCAGCGATATTCATGTATTATCGAGCAAATGCTCTTAGCCATGTTATCCACCTCCCATTGGATAACATGGCTAAGAACTGCTCAGGGCAGGTGTTAGATTTTGGAGATATTCGCGCTTAGCGCGAATATCTCCAAAAGTTGGTAATAGGAGATAGCGATGTTAGGGACTGTTTCCAGTCGCTAACATCTTGGCACGCCACTTTGCATGTCATTAGTGATAAGTATCACTGACATGCAAAGCGGGGCCCAAAATGGTCGCTATCTCCTTTTAGCTGTCACTAACTGGTGTTAGCGACAGCTTGGTAATAGGGAGATAATTTTATCTCCGCTTTCATGGCTTTTAAAGCCAAAAAAGCGGCGATAAACCCCCTTGATAATATGCCCCACGATTCCTTGGGGGTTTCAGCTGACAGGGCTTGGTATTGTGTTACATGGTAATTTTTCCAGGAAACGTCAGAGGGTCGATGCAGGGGTTCTAGAAGAGGTGATAAACCATTTAAGCCTCATGAACAAGCGCATGGTCTTTTAAAGATTTGTGAAGTACTCGGGGCGGCGGTGTGTGTGTGCCCTCTTTCAGGAGCGGGCGGGGGGGCACTGCCAGCAACTTGCCAGGTCAGGTAGTGTTCAACACGTGCATCACCCTTTCTCTGCCTGCTATTGCGCTCCATGCTTCGGAAAGGTAAGAAAAAGAACGTGCATTTGAGTTTGAAATGTCCGATCCTGCAGCAGCACACTTCCAAAGCCCACACATGACAATAACCCGATTCAAGGCCCTATTCACCCGTTTTAAAAAAAATAGATAACACTCCAACAAAGTAAGATTATAAAACTTTATTAACTTTTAACTATAATGAACGGAACAAAAACTAAAAACATTTAAACATTTTTCAACTCAAAAAGCAACAATGGTTAGAAGCTGTCTTTTGTGCGAATAGTCCCAAGGCAGCACAACGTGCAGAGTTCTGGATGGCACCCAGGTGATGTCGCCTGGGTGCCACACTGGTTTTGGGATCCTACAATGCAGCACAGAAAAACAGCGTGGGGCGTCCCGGGTGGTGCGGGGGGAGGCCTCGTCAGTAGCGGTCTGTTGTGCGAATAGTCCCAAGGCAGCAGAACGCGTTGAGATGTTGATGGGACTGTGTCCAGTGTCCCATGGCTGACACAACATGTACGACAGGCACCCAGGTGATGTCCAGTAAACTGCCGCACTGGTTTTGGTATCCTACAATGCTGCTCCGAAAATTGGCGTGCGGCGGCCCGGGGGGGGGGGGGCGTGGGGGAGGCGGCGTGAACGGGCCTCCCCAGGTGGCGGCCATCTAGCTGAGTTGCGCCCGCTCTTGCGGCTACAGCGTCTCGCTCACCATGTTGTTGAGTTGCTCCCACTCTTGCAGTGCAGCGATAGGCGGCTGCCACATGGCTCTTAAAATGGCGGACGGCTCCTCGGTTTTGGGCCTGGTCCACTGAAATGGCCCTGGGACACCTTGGAACTCGGACGCTTGCCTGCTAGGGCTTGGGCTCCATTCTCGAAAAGCGTCCCCTCAGCCGTGAAGATTCTACAAAAGTCTTGGGGGCCCCCGACTCCCGCAGGCTTCCGGTGGGGAGCGGCTGCCATGATTGCTCGCGGAATGACCACGACGGAGCCACGAGATGGTGGTGCTCTCATGCTGACGCCAGCTTCAGTCTGAATGATCCAGAAACAAGGTGGGGCTTTCATCGTTTGGGAAAAAAAAATGTTCTAAACCAATGAAAAGTGTTATTTTTAGGTCATATGACCAAGCCTTCCATCTTTAGGAAACCAAAAGTAAAATGAACCAATGAAAAGTTTTATAAACAAGTCACATGACCTGTTATGCGGCATAGGGCTACAAAAAGCGTAGAAAATCCGTTGGCACGTGAGGCGGCGTCAGTAGCGGACCGATGTGCGAATAGGCCGAAGGCAGCACAACGCGCCGAGATCCGGATGGCACCGAGGTGGTGTCCAGCAAATTGCCGCACTGGTGTGGCCATCCTACAATGCTGCGCCGAAAGACGGCGTGTCCAGCTGAGTTGCGGTCACTGTTGCGGTACAGTGACTCGAACGCGCCGAGATCCGGATGGCACCGAGGTGGTGTCCAGCAAATTGCCGCACTGGTGTGGCCATCCTACAATGCTGCGCCGAAAGACGGCGTGTCCAGCTGAGTTGCGGTCACTGTTGCGGTACAGTGACTCGAACGCGCCGAGATCCGGATGGCACCGAGGTGGTGTCCAGCAAATTGCCGCACTGGTGTGGCCATCCTACAATGCTGCGCCGAAAGATGGCGTGTCCAGCTGAGTTGCGGTCACTCTTGCGGTACAGTGAGTCAAACGCGCCGAGATCTGGATGGCCCCGATGTTGTGTCCAGCAAGTTGCCGCACTGGTGTGGCCATCCTACAATGCTGCGCCGAAAGTCGGCGTGGGGTGCCCCGTTGGCTTATGAGGTGATGTCAGTAGTGGACCGATGTGTGAATAGGTCGGAACCAGCACAAGGCGCCAAGATCCGAATGGCAAGTCCTGGATGTTGAGTGCCTCAGTTGAGAGTTCTGAGCAGTGCTTGTAAGACTGTCTGAAGCTTATTTGCACCTGCTGCAGCTTCACTATTGCCCTGGTGTGGCCAAAGGTCGCACATGACATAGGCGGCCGGCTCCCGAGGTCCGGCGGAACTTTTTTCCTTTTCCTTTCTGCTTCTTTTCCTACAATCCGTTTCATCTGAAGACACGACCAGGTCCCTGAATGTGTGCAGGGGGACGCTATTGATTGAATGAAAATGGCGGCTTGACACAAAGCTGACTCAAGCGTTACTGTTGATGCTATACAGACAAAAATTGGTTTTCAGTTTGTACATTCTTCAGGTTTTTTTTTTCCATCCAAGTCTGATTGAGAGTTTGTAGAAAAATGGCTTCAGATTTTCCACATACTACTCTTCAACATTCTTCCTAAATGTAACAATGTGAAACTCACTAGGAGAACGGCTGTTTCTGTTTCCTTTCAAAATGCTGCCAACAATATTTTCTGAATGGAAGACACCATCTTGTAGCATAAAGGGCCGAAAGGGGTTCTGGTCTGGCCGATGGTTGGTGGAGACATTTTGACTATATCTTGGACCTGCCCGGCCTCGCCCAAAATGGCGCCGGTATAAATGGGACTCGTAACTCCTTGCCCGCAAATGTATATCTAGAAAATGTTATTGTAAGTGGCCCTGTCGTATTTTAATTACAAAATGTACGTCCACCGATTCCGCAACTGTTAGACACCTTTGTTCTTGCAACCTAATGGCCCGCTCGTTACGTTCTTCTACAGTGTAAATGTCTCCTCATCATATACGATTTCAGTTTGCTCCATGGCCGGCCCACGTGGTTATAGGCCCGTATTTGTATACTGACATTTTCACAATAAAGGTTTTTAAAACAAAACACGGTAGTAGTATTTACATTGGTAAAGTTTTTACTTTTAGTCACTGTTTTCGAATCAGTAAAAGGCAAGTGAAATAAAGCAGTCCAATTACATGACGGATAAAAGGTATAATATGTAGGAACGCAGTAAAGATAAATGGTCAAGGGCAGTTGTGTTTTTCATGTCTGCAATATAAAGTGATGGATAAGAATCTGATAATCAGGCGTATCGGCGACTAAGACAGCAGGCCGAATCTCTTTTACTCAACGGCTCCGTCATGGAAGGAAGAAACGCCCTTTTTCTCGAAAAAGGAATATATTTTACTTGCAAGACAGTTGTAAATTTTCCGGGAAAGTACATTAGCCTGGAATATTATAACATATGTTTGAAAAAAAAATATTGTTCGAAAACAATAAAAAGCGTAATTTTTAGGTCATATGACCAAGCTTTTCATCATTAAATTAACAAAAGTAAAATGAACCAATGAAAAGTTTTATTAACAAGTCACATGACCTGTTATGCTTACGTTACGCGCTGCGCGCCGCGCCTCGAATCACTTCCGGGTGCGGTAACGCAGCGTGTCATATAACGCATTACGCGACAACGTAGGTCAAGAATATAGTCAAAATGTCTCCACCAACCAGCGTTCGGAACACAACCCCTTTCAGCAGTCCAAAAAGTTCTGTTAAATGACAACAGAGGGGACAGGCAACAAGAACCATCAGTCAAAGAGGGGAGGGCAAGTTCTTCTCTTCCGGGTCATGTTGGGGCGCTACCGGAACTGATCGAATTGGTAGTCTACAGTGTTTCTGGATGTTTCAGACTAAAGCTGGCGTCAGCATGAGACCACTACCATCTCGTAGCTCCGTCGTGGCCATTCCACGAGCAATCATGGCAGCCGCTCCCCACCAGAAGCCTGCGGGAGTCGGAGGCCCCCAAGACTTTTGTAGAATCTTCACGGCTGAGGGGACGCTTTTCGAGAATGGGACCCAAGCCCTATCAGGGAAGCGTCCGAGTTCAAAGGTGTCCCAGGGCCATTTTAGTGGACCAGGCCCAAAACCGAAGAGCCGGCCGCCATTTTGAGAGTCCTGTGGCAGCCGCCTATCGCTGCACCGCAAGAGCGGGAGCAACTCAACTACATGATGAGCGAGACGCTGTAGTCGCAAGAGCGGGCGGTAAACAGCTGAATGGCGGAAGAGGCACAGTGTAGCAAAAGCGGGCGGAATGGCAACTGAAACGGTAAAGGGGCGCCCCACTACAGCGTGTCTTCAGGTCAAACGGATTGTGGGACAAGGTTCAGAATTGAAGAGTCATCAAAAGGCAAAAAGTTCTGCCGGACCCCGGGAGCCGGCCGCCTATGTCGGGGGCGATCTCAGGCTACACCAGTGCTATAAGACTTGGGGAGGGTGTCGGAGCCAAGCGTCTTCTCCGAGTCCATGGCCATTACACCGCCCCTCAGGGGCCTCCGTCAAGCTGTTTAGGAAGGTAACATATCACATTGTTTTCTAATGCAGTCAGGTCCACAAACAACACTCACTTACTTTGAGAATAGTGAAGCTGCAGTAGGTGGAAATAAGCTTCAGACAGTGTTACAAGCACTGCTCAGAACTCTTAACTATGGCACCCAACATCCAGAACTTATGCCATTTGAGAATGGCAGTGACATCGAAGCAACTCAGGGACCAAAACCATTAACGTACTTTCACGTATGAAAATCTTACTTGGGGAGGGGGCAGGAGCGAAGCGCCCCCTCCCAGTCAGCGCCACCACACCGTATGTTGAAAATTTGAAGCCATCGTTCTACAAAGTCAACCAAACTTGGATTGAAAAATCTAGAAAAATGTACAAACTGAAAACCAGTTTTGGTCTGCATAGCATCAGTAGCAACGCTTGAGTCAGCTTTGTGTCAAGCCGCCATTTTGATTCAACAAAGCACAGGCATTGAAAAAGGCTCAAACTCGGAACTCTGAACTATGGCACCCAACATCCAGGAGCTTGCCATCCGGATCTTGGAGCCTTGTGCTGCTTTCGACCTATTCACACATCGGTCCACTACTGACATCATCTTATAAACCAACGTTATGTAAATAGTTTTTTAATAAAATGTTTTACCCTGTTTCTTTGCTGGTGTGTTGTCTATATTTTTAATATTTGCATAGGGTTTGTCGTTATTTTGTGCGGGATGGGTGATGGAGCCGAGCTGTCTTGCAGCCCTCATGGTGTGGAGCTCAGTTCATCTCACTATTTTCGTATTTCTCATGAAGGGTTGTTCCTAATATTTCTATTTTAGCGAGGTCAAAAAGAGATCCAATTAGTGGCCTACTGATTTTGCTCGATTACTTTTATTTTTTTACACGATTTTTCACTATCTGCAAAGACTAAACAGAGTATTGCGACTTTGTGCTTGTTTGTAAATAGAGAATGATCCAAAGAGAACCAATTCTAAAACAGTAAATGCTTGGACAACAATCAATCAAATGGAGAGACAAGCAGGCACGACGGATTACAACGGGGGTAAAGGCCTGCGTTAACTACCCTTCAGTATCTGCAAAGAGAGAGTACTACTAAGACAAAAGAGGGGAGGGGGGGGGGTGCAGCGTTCAAAGCACATCAGCGTGCATAAATATGAAAATGTTTTTATCTATCACGTACTTGACATTTTAAAGCTTTTCATATTTGCTATTAAAAAACCAATGAAATTCACAGAAAAAACCATAGGTTATAGTGGATATATAGTTAGGAATTTGCATTTACAAAACCTTGAAAATTCAATGAAAAAACCATTGGTTTTAGGCCATATATAGTTAGGGATTTGCATTTACAAAACCTTATTTTACTCGCATAAAACCATTGAAATTCCATATATAGTTATAAGCACTAACTATATATCGCGCACCCGCAATCCACTGCTGATGATGTCACATATTACATCATTCATGACATGGTTAGTGACATCACTGATGACATCACTGATGACATCTCAAATGACATCACTGATGACATCACTGAAAACATCTCATTTGACATGACTGATAACATCACTGATGATATCATTCATGTGATAATACGATGAACCTCTTCAGACTCTAATATAACCTTAGATACAATCAGTGTAAACAGACACTCACAGACTGTCACTCATCCATGGAGTTACTCACACACCTAGTCAGTCATGCAAAGAATCAATCACACCTCCATTTCCTCAACTATACAGTTATACAAACTTTACTTATTCAAACATATACTAACACATATTTACTCTATTATACAATCCCTGATACAAGTTCACAATGATCCATACAGCCACTCACACATTCACTGGCTCTTATGCACAGTTATTTATATATGTCAACTCTCACATGTACTGTGTTTTACATATGTACTTACTTTGACATGTAGCACTGAGATATCCATTCACTCACCAATACACTCATGCACACAGTCAACCGCCCATACAGCTGTTTCCACATGCACTTTTGAAACCATACATCTAGTGAATCAACTGCTCACACATCTATGCACAGAGTCACACACCTCCCAGCCACCCACACACACACTCAGTATCCTATACAAATACTTGGGCAACCAATCAATAACCCATATAGTTACTCATATAGCTACTTATCAACACATGCAACAGTTTACAGAACAACAGACATAATGATGCACAAATTAAGACAGTTTAGTCACTAACCCATGCACTCAGTGAGACACATTTAATCACTCACTCATACAGTCAGTCATGCACCTACTAAATCCTTCATCCAGACACTTATATATCCACTCATTCTTCAATATGTAAGAGATATTTTAACTTTACAGAAACATACAGTCACTGGATGATGTCATCAGTGATGTCATCAGTGATGTCATTTGAGATGTCATCAGTGATGTCATCAGTGATGTCACTAACCATGTCATGAATGATGTAATATGTGACATCATCAGCAGTGGATTGCGGGTGCGCGATATATAGTTAGCGCTTATAACTATATATGGAATTTCAATGGATTTATGCGAGTAAAATAAGGTTTTGTAAATGCAAATCCCTAACTATATATGGCCTAAATCCAATGGTTTTTTCATTGAATTTTCAAGGTTTTGTAAATGCAAATTCCTAACTATATATCCACTATAACCTATGGTTTTTTCTGTGAATATATATATATATAGATATATATATATATATCTATATATATATATATATATATATATATATATATATCTATATATCTATATATATCTATATATATATATATATATATATATATATATATATATATATATATATATATATATATATATATATATATATATATATATATATATATATATATATATATATATATATATATATATATATATATATATATCTATATATATATATATATATATTATCTACTGGCAATCGCCAGTAGGTAGTTATAGTTAGGACCTAGTTTCCATAGGAAATCCGCAACATTCTATTTGAATTAACTTTGGCGCCGGTTGACGAATCTTCGTGAAATTCTCCAAGAAGATGGCCTGCTCCGCTCCGCTCCTATCCTGAAAGTTTTTGGGTGATTCATCAAGCGGGGGCCAAAAAAAAAGGGGGTCCCAAAATGTGTTTTCCCCATGCAATTTTCCATAGGGACCGTTCAGCCCGAACTGCTGAACGGAATTACACCAAATTTGGCAAAAAGGTAGAGTTTGGTTAACAGATTACGCTTTTTGTTAAATGGTGTAAACCATTCACTGCAATAAAACTCAAGAACTTATAAATTCAATAAGGCACTGTCCTTGCAGAACTGTAATCATTCAGTCAGTACCCAAGTACTCATGCAGCGAAGTACGCTTTAGGGTATGGACTGCTTGAAAACCCACTATGCGCTATGTATGCAGTCTTGCATATACCTGCACACTTGTCTTTTATACCTTGAATTCACCAGTCTGTATTCTTATACTTCCATCAAGCACTCTGTCACTGCTGTTGCACTGTTGTAGTGAACCATTCAGCAGTTTGTGTTCATCCATTCACTGAGCTAAAACTCAAGCACTTATAAATTCAGTCAGGTACTGCCCTTGCAGAACTGTAATCATTCAGTCAGTACCCAAGAAGTCATGCAGTAAGGTAGGCCTTAGGACATGCACTGCTTCAAACCCCTATAAACTATGCATGCAGTTTTCTAATCATTTACAGACTTGCCTTTCATATCTTTAATTCCCCAGTTTGTATCCTTCCACTTCCACCAAACACTCTGTCACTGCTGTTACACTATTGTAGGGACCCATTCAGCAGTATGTGCTAATCCATTTACTGTACTAAAACTCAAGCACTTATATATTCACTTAGACATTCTCCTTACAGTACTCTAATCATTCAGTCAGTATCCAAATAGTCATGTAGCAAAGTAGGCCTTAGGACATGGACTGCTTCAAACCCCTATGCACTACATGTATCCTTAAACTTTCACCAAAGACTCTGTCACTGCTGTTGCACTATTGTAGTGACCCATTCAGCAGTATGTGCTAATCCATTCACTGCACTAAAACTCAAGCACTTATAAATTCAGTCAGGCACTGTCCCTGCAGAACTGTAATCATTCAGTCAATACCCAAGAATTCATGAAGCGAAGTATGCCTTGGGGTATGGACTGCTTCAACCCCCTATACACTATGTATGCAGTCTTCTATCCACATGCACACTTCTCTTTCATATCTTCCATTCCCCAGTCTCTATCATTACACTTTCACCAAACACTCTGTCACTGCTGTTGCACTATTATAGTGACCCATTGAGCAGTTTGTACTAATCCATGCATTGCGCTAAAATTCAAGCAGTTATAAATTCAGTCAGGCACTGTCCTTGCAGAACTGTAATCATTCAGTCAGTACCCAAGTACTCTTGCAGTAAAGTAGGCCTTAGGACATGGACTGCTTCAAACCCCTATACACTATGCATGCAGTCTTCTATCCACCTGCGCACATGTCTTTCATTTCTTCAATTCCCCAATCTGTATCCTTATACTTCCACCAAGCTCTCTGTCACTGCTGTTGCACTGTTGTAGTGACCCATTCTGCAGTATATTCTAATCCATTCACAGTGCTAAAACTGAAGCACTTATAAATTCAGTCAGGCACTCTCCTTGCAGAACGGTAATCATTCAGTCAGTACCCAACTACTCATGTAGCGAAGTAGGCCTTAGGACAAGGACTGCTTCAAACCTATATGCTGTATGCATGCAGTCTTCTATCCACCTGCACATTTTTCTTTCATACCTTCAATTCCCCAGTTAGTATCCATGATGTTGCAGGAAATAAGACTCATAAGGGAGCGAGTCAAATTCAAGGCCTTGTGCCTCGTCTACAAAACTTTGCATAATCAAGGCCCCCCAGTCCTCAGCAACTTTGTCACCCCTTACATAACCACTAGATCCCTCCGTTCTAACGCAGAAAACCTCATCAATACCCCAAGATTCAGGAAAGCTCGATCAGGAGGAAGACGCTTTTCGGTACAAGCTGCTCGTCTTTGGAATTCACTCCCTCGCCTCCTGCGTCTTGAACCACAATATCTGCGCTTCAGGAAGCTGCTAAAGACGCATCTCTTTCCCTAGCTTTTTTATGTCCCCCCCTGTTTGAGCCCTCACCCCTCCTCTCTTCTGCTCTCAGCTCCTGGGCCACAGGTCTGTTGATTTAGGGTTTTTTAGCGCTGGGATACCTCCGGGTGACTACGCGCTTTATAAAAATAAATAATAATAATAATAATAATAATACTTTTTTCCCCCTTGTACTGCTCTAGAGATGCATTCAGCACCATGTACTAATCCATTCACTGTTTCAAAATCCAACCATTTATAAATTCACAATTCAATTTACATTAAAAATATGTCATGTAATTTAAAAAACTTAGGGCCCGATGTAGGTAAACGGGATTTTCCGATTTCAAAATACCGAGGCGGGCCGAATCGGTATTCTGAAATCGGAAAACGAGATGTAGGAAAAAAATACCGAATGAAAACCGATTCGGTCGGCATCGGTAATGAGATTCGGTACGTTCCGATTCAGCTCGGTCCGAATCGGAAAATACCGATTCGGCCAACAACGAATCGGAAAATACCGAATCGGCTACCACCGAATCGGATATTTCCGATTCGGCGAATACCGAATCGGTAAAAGCCGATTCGGTAAAAACCGAATCGGCAATCATAGACCCATGGCGAAAAAGCCCATAGGAATGCATTGCATGACCCGATTCGGCTTTTACCGAATCGGACAATACCGAATCGGATTTTACCGATTCGGATTTTACCGAATCGGATTTTACCGATTCGGATTTTACCGAATCGGTAAAAGCAGACTCGGCAATAGGCGATTCAGCCAATGAGGTGGCTCCCCCTCCCCCACCCAAACAGGGAGTGGCAACCCTGGCAGGTGCAGCCAATTAAGAAGTTTCTAGAAGTTTCTGGAAAGCCTGCCTGAGCCCAACACACAGTTA
This sequence comes from Lissotriton vulgaris, assembly GCF_964263255.1. Lineage (NCBI taxonomy): Eukaryota > Metazoa > Chordata > Amphibia > Caudata > Salamandridae > Lissotriton > Lissotriton vulgaris. Next base: position 33,558 of record NW_028254713.1, on the reverse strand, counting down.
GCAGCAGTGGGAGAAGGAGGTTGCAGACTGAGCAGGAGCAAGAGAATATGGCAGATCAGGCAGGAAGCCAGAAGTCCTCCCAAAAGAGGAAGCCCAAATTCACCACCACAGAACTACAGGTGCTGGTTGAGGAGGTGGTGAGGGTGCACCGCCAGCTCTTTGGCAAGCTGTCCCTCAACGTGCCAGACAGCACCAAGAGGAGATTGTGGGCAGACATCGCCCAGAAGGTCAATGCTGCTGGAGTCACCCCCAGGTCCATCGAGGAACTTAAGAAAAGGTTCTATGACCTCCGCAGCCTCACCAAGAGGAAGCTGGCCGACCTCCAAAGGCAGGCTGGACTCACCGGAGGAGGCAAGAACCCGGCGCCACCCCTCACCGAGCTGGAGGAAATTGTCTCCAGCACCATCGAGAGGGAGAGCATCGTAGGGATCGGGACCCTGGACAGCACTGCGATGGCCACAGCTACAGGTAAGAAGCATGCGCATCATGACACACCCTACCAGACACCTCCCCATTAGACACAATGCATAGGCAAACACCAGCACTGTACTGTCACCAACATACAAGAGACAAGCATCATGGTACATGTAGTCAGCAGAAGTTAGCCAAATATGTCAGTGCAGAATCACAAGACAGGAAACAGTGTGACACGGTGTAAGGAGATGCAAGGACATGTGGAATGCCATAATTGTACTGACTGTAATACATCGGCACTCAGTTTACAAATGCTTCTTTGTACCTAGGGGCACCATCAGGCGGCACCACTGTGGCAGCAGAGGGAGCTTCGACATCACATACTGCAGTGGCAGGGCCGAGCACCAGCCAGCCTGGCCAGGAGGAGGAGGAAGAGGATGAGGAAGGAGACACCCCAGGGCTTGGAATGGAGGGAGTCCTGGTGATTGATTTCCAGGCAGTGCACTCCCCAGTACTGCCCAGCTCACCCCCCTTGCAATTTTCACCATACAACTCCCCAACCAGGCAGACCATTGCGCCGACAACAGCTCCTGCCACAACCGTGGCCTTGCCACCCGTCCTACCTGTCCTGGGAGCAGGGGCTCCGGGACCGGCCAGCACCACACCACCACCAGTGGCACCCCAGCCCACTCAGCAGGCCGGAGGCAGCAGTGCCAGACGCCGTGCCACCACCACCACCACCACCACTGCTGCACCAGCACGGGAGGGCAGTGTGTTCCTGGGCCTGGAGGGCCAGATGGTCAAAATCCAGCGCCAACAGGCCAGATCCACCATGGCCTGCCAACGCCAGCTCCTGCAGCACAACCTGCAGATGGGGGAGTTGGTGAAGGGGTTCCAGGCTGTTGTGGACAGCAACAAGGAGGTGGCAGCAGGGTTGGGCAGGCTGACCACTGCCATCACCCACTCCTCTGCCAGGCAGGAGGAGCATGAGGTTGCGCGCAGGAGGGATGCCCGGGTGCTCAACCGGGCCATGGCCCGCCTTGCAGCGGCGACGGCACAGCTGTGCCATCGTAGCTCAAATCAGGAGTCGGTGCAGAGTCAGCATACTGCTGAGCTGACCAGGGGGATGGCCAGGATCACCACGGCCATGGAGGCCATGTTAATATCAAACGCCGCCTCCAATCCTGCCCTGGACCTGGGTGATGCTGGTGACAGCAGCAGCCGCAGCAGCCCGGCCAGCGCTGCATCAGAGCCAAGGAGGAGCACCAGGCGATCCGCTGATGCTGCAGGCCATTCGGAGGGGGCCGAGGGACACCCCAGTGGGTCTGGAAAGCGGGCCAAAAAATAGGCTGGCAAGGGGGGATGATCATACCAGAACCCTGGACTTTATTTGTTTTGACAGACTCCATTTTTTGATGCACTTCAGTGATGTAACTGTGGTGCACCACTATTAAAAGTTTTATTTTCCAAGCAACATTTAGCTGTCTTTGCATCTGTACTCAGTCAGAAATAGTTCTCAGTGATCTCCTCACGTCTGTATCTGCCATCACATGGCGTACACACCCCAGCTGGCTGTGTCAGTGGCACAGCTTCGTCGTCGTCATAGTCCTCGTAGTCAGACAACTCCACCTCAGTGCCCTTCTTGACCGCAAGGTTGTGTAACATTGCACATACAGCTATGATCTTGCAGCAGGTGATGGGGGTATACTGCCTTGCACCTCCACTCTTGTGCAGGCATCTGAATCTACTTTTCCAGATGCCAAAGGTCCGTTCAACAACATTCCTGGTGCGTATGTGGGCACGGTTATACCTCCTTTGGCTGGGTGTGGAGGGGTTGAGGTAGGGGGTGAGTATGAATGAGCGGAGGGCATATGCACTGTCGCCTGGAAGAGAAAGGGGTCACATTAGACACATGCATACATGTATTACACCTACCTACTATGTGTTATGGGGGTCTGATGATGTGGCTCACCTAGGAGGTATCCTTCTCCAAAATCGCCAGCCATCAGCCGTGCATATATGCCGCTCTGTTGGAATATATAGGAGTCATGGGTACTCCCTGGAAATTTTGCTACCAGGTCTGTGATGGTGCACTTGGCATTGCAGATCACCTGCACGTTGATGGTGTGTGTCGATTTCCGATTGCGGTATATGTATTCGGTGTCCGCTGGTGGGCAAATCGGAATATGCGTGCCATCTATGCAACCGATGACTTGGGGAAAGTGTGCCATCTGGTAGAAGTCCGCTTTGGTTTGTAGCAGTTCTGCGTGGGTTGCAGGGAATGAGATGTATTGGTCCATCCTGTCTATCATGGCGTCAAGGAATATGTGGAAGAACCTTGACAGGCTGCTCTGGCTCACCCCTCCTGCTGCTGCTACACCACTTTGATAGCTGCCAGACGCTACCAGGTGTAGGCTGCATAGCACCTGGACGTGCGCAGGGATGGCGTGTGCCCTTGGGGTGTGGTGGTCCAAGTATGGCTTAAGGTCCCTGATGAGCTCAAGTATGGTGTCAGAGTCCAGCCTGTATCTCTGTAGGATCTCAGCCTCAGTGAGCATGAACAGGGTTATCCTCTGTCTGTAGACCTGTTCATTTCTTAGCCATTCCCTCAGTCCTTCCTGCTGTAGCCGTAGCCGCCTCGCAATGACATAGAAAGCTGCCATCCTGCAAGTTGCAATGCATTTTGGGACTGTTTATATGGGTTGGAGTTGGTTACCACCTGATTGCAATCCATGGTAAATACCGAGTGAATTCTACCGATTTTGAGCCGATTTCGGTGTTTCTGTGCCTCCCTACATCTCCCCAACTGTCGGAATCGGGGAATTTCCCGATCGGAGATTTATACGAATCGGCATGTTTTCCGAATCGGATCATGTCCGAATCGGTATTTTTTCCGATTCGGTACATGGACCGAATCGGTGATTTTCCGATTCGGTGTCACTAACGATTCGGTAGTGGGACCGAATCGGTGATTTTCCGATTCGGTGTCACTAACGAATCGGTAGTGGGACCGAATCGGTGATTTTCCGATTCGGTGTCGCTAACGAATCGGTAGTGGGACCGAATCGGTGATTTTCCGATTCGGTGTCACTAACGATTCGGTACATGGACCGATTCGGTCTTTGTAACCGAATCGGTGTTTTTCCGATTCGTTACATATCCGATTTTCGGTATGTACGTATCGGATTCTTTCACATTCGGTACACATTCCGAATCGGTTTTCTATCCGATTCGTTCTGTTTTTGGTCCCCTACATCTCGATGGCTGTTTACCGATCGGTAAGGGCCAAAAATCGGTATTTTCGGCCGATACCGATCGGTAAAGCCCTACCTACATCGGGCCCTTAATAGCTAAAACTTATTATTATAAAAAATTTAATAAATTAGTATCAAAGAAATAAATATACCAATTAATACATTTAAAAATTGGCATTTACAAAACCTATGAAATTCACTGAAAAAAACATAGGTTTTAGGCACATTATAGTTAGGAATTAGCATTTAGAAAACCCTAGAAATTCACTGAATAAACCATAAGTTTCACACATATTATAGTTAGCTGGACATTTCACTCATACAAAACCATTGAAATTCCCCTGTTATAGTTAGTTCTACTAACTATAACTCGCGGGCCCGCAATCCACTGCTGATGATGTCACATATTCCATCATTCATGACATGGTCAGTGACATCACTGATGAAATCACTGATGACATCTCAAATGACATCACTGATGACATCTCAAATGACATCATCCATGTGACAAGCTGATACACCTGATCATACAGTACCATAATCTTTTAACACTCATTATACACACACTTATACATCCACTCAGTCTTCAAGTCAGATGGCAGCTGACTCGCAGTTTCTGCATTGGGGAAATGGCCATGGCAGGAGTGAGGGGACAAAGAGGAATGACTGCAGTGTTGGGGGCGGTGTGAACAGTCCTTGCCAACTCACCTGTGACACGCACGGATCTATTTTCTTGAGAGTCCACCCCCACGCCACCAACCTGGTCATTGCTGAGACTGTGCATGCTGGGAGATGCAGTTCCGAGGACTGAATTTGGAGCTGCTCAGGTGAGCCTACAGCTTTAGGGGGAGGAGCATGAGTGCAGTCAAGTATTTCACGCAGGAGGAGTTCCACTTGAAAAGGACACAGAACTGGGCGCTGAAGAAGGTCTGAGGACCGAAATGCATTCGCCGCTGCTGGCATCCTCCTTAATAAAGTCAGCTGTTCCATCAGAACTCCCCTCCGGCCTCTGTCTTCTTTTTGTGGAAGGAAGAGTTTTCGTCATATATATGTATATATATATATATATATATATATATATATATATATATATATATATTCACTGAAAAAACCATAGGTTATAGACCATATATAGTTAGAAATTTACATTTAAAAAACCATTGAAATTCAATGAAAAAACCATAGGTTATAGACCATATATAGTTAGGAATTCGCATTTACAAAACCTTATTTTACTCGCACAAAACCATTGAAATTCCATATATAGTTAGTTGCACTAACTATATATCGCGCACCCGCAATCCACTGCTGATGATGTCACATATTACATCATTCATGACATGGTCAGTGACATCACTGATGACATCACTGATGACATCTCATTTGACATTACTGATCATATCACTGATGATATCATTCATGTGATAATACGATGAACCTCTTCAGACTCTAATATAACCTTAGATACAATCAGTGTAAACAGACACTCACAGACTGTCACTCATCCATGGAGTTACTCACACACCTAGTCAGTCATGCAAAGAATCAATCACACCTCCATTTCCTCAACTATACAGTTAGACAAACTTTACTTATTCAAACATATACTAACACATATTTACTCTCTTATACAATCCCTGATACAAGTTCACAATGATCCATACAGCCACTCACACATTCACTGGCTCTTATGCACAGTTATTTATATATGTCAACTCTCACATGTACTGTGCTTTACATATGTACTTACTTTGACATGTAGCACTGAGATATCCATTCACTCACCAATACACTCATGCACACAGTCAACCGCCCATACAGTTGTTTCCACATGCACTTTTGAAACCATACATCTAGTGAATCAACTGCTCACACATCTATGCACAGAGTCATACACCTCCCAGCCACCCACAAACACACACAGTCTCCCATACAAATACTTGGGCAACCAATCAATAACCCATATAGTTACTCATATAGCTACTTATCAACACATGCAACAGTTTACAGAACAACAGACATAATGATGCACAAATTAAGACAGTTTAGTCACTAACCCATGCACTCAGTGAGACACATTTAATAGCTCACTCATACAGTCAGTCATGCACCTACTAAATCCTTCATCCAGACACTTATACATCCACTCATTCTTCAATATGTAAGAGATATTTTAACTTTACAGAAACATACAGTCACTGGATGTTGTCATCAGTCATATCATTTGAGATGTCATCAGTGATGTCATCATTGATGTCACTGACCATGTCATGAATGATGTAATATGTGACATCATCAGCAGTGGATTGCGGGTGCGCGATATATAGTTAGTGCAACTAACTATATATGGAATTTCAATGGTTTTGTGCGAGTAAAATAAGGTTTTGTAAATGCGAATTCCTAACTATATATGGTCTATAACCTATGGTTTTTTCATTGAATTTCAATGGTTTTTTAAATGTAAATTTCTAACTATATATGGTCTATAACCTATGGTTTTTTCAGTGAATTTCATTGGTTTTTTAAAAGCTAACATCTGTAGCTGTAAAATGTATTATTCTTTAAATCCCAAAATATATATAGATATTTATTGATAATTTTTTTAAAATATTTTTTTCTTCGCTTCTAGTTCGCGAACCGGGAAGCTTTCCGTTAGCTCATCTTTATGCCGCGATCTAGTCCGCGAACCGGTCAACGTTACGTTAGCGGAACAGTGACGCGTCGCGGAAGCGCGACATATCACGTTATCGCGTAATGCGTCTAATGACGCGTCGCGTTAGCGCTCCCGGAAGTGCTCCGGACCGCGGTCCAGAAGCGATCTGGGACGCGGCGCGCGCCGCGTAACGTAAGCGGAACAGGTCATGTGACTTGTTTATCAAACTTCTCATTGGTTCATTTCACTTTTGGTTTCCAAATGATGTATGACTAGGTCATGTGACCTAAAAATAACACTTTTCATTGGCTCTGAACTTTTGTTTTCCCCAAATCATGTAAACCCCTCCTTATTTCCTCACTCTGACTTTCATCTTGGTGAGAGAAAGACCATTTATCAGAAGATCCACAATGGCTTCCATTCTTGCTGCAGCTGGTGCACCCCCACCACCACCCCCACCTCCTCATAAGAAGAGAGGACCACCTACACAAATTATGACTAACAGAGAGGAGGAAGATGAGGAAGAAGAAGAAGAGGAGACAGAGGAACAACAATTTGTTGATGAGTTGCCCCGGGTTTCCAAACGAAAATCCAGTTTCATATGGCAGTTTTTCACCATCCCTCCTGGAACAAAGAAAGTGAATGCAAAATATGCCACCTGCCTCATCTGTGATCACACATTGTCGAGAGGCACAGAAAAGAAGTACAGTATGGGGAACTATACAATGCATCGTCACATGAGCAGGTGGCATCCCTTGAACTACAGCCGGGCTGAGTTAAGGGATCTTGTAGACAATCCGACGGCAACTCCTGTGGCAAGATCTACATCCACATTGTCTTTGACGGGAAGAGAGGCACAAGAGACTGTGCCAAACATCCAACCTAACTTCCAGCACATAAAGTTATCTTGTGTTTACTGTGGTGAAATGCTGTCATATGGCAACATGAGTGTCAACCTCATGAACATTGCATATGAAAATCATAAATGCCCTAATGCACCCAAAAAGTAATTTTCTTTTTTTTGCTCCAGTTGAGCCGTTTTGAAAGCCTGTTTTTTGTTGTCTCCCCTCCATAAAAAAAACAAAAAAAACATAAAACAGTTCTAAAAATACAAAAAAATCAAAAAATGTTCAAAAAATAAAAAAAAAATATAAAACACCAAAAACAAAAAAAAACAGTTCTTTTCAGAACTACCTCCCCTTTCAAACAAAATTGCTAGAATGTTTATCACTCTGGCAAGCTCTATTTCTTTTGGTTCGCTTCAAGTTCGCTGACCGGTTCGCGAACTTTAAGCGAACTAAAAAAAATATTTTTTTAAAAAAAAGAAGAGTTAGTATAAGGGAAGTAATCAGAGAATAATGTAAAAAGAAAGACAGCTAGAGAGAGTAAATGAGAGATAGTGTCAATGACATCATCAGCAGTGCATTGCGGGTAAAAAGAGTGGAAAACATTTACCTTATAATTCTTGTTACCTTTTTTAAATATTTTTTCATACTTTCAATCTGTAAAACAAAGAACAAACATTTCAAAAAATATTAAAACATGTATTTAAAAATTAGAAAAGACAAGGGAAAAGGTTCAAAAACAAACAGTTTTTCAACAACTTTGACATTTACAGAAGTCTCTGCTTCTCTACGTTCACTACACAATCCTAAAGATATATATTCGAAAGAAACTGTATCTTGATGTTGCTGAACTGAGGCCTATTTTGGAACATGATGTTTTTCTTGCACTGCTAATGTCTCACAATAGTGATGCAATAGCAGCGCAAAAAAGATGTAAAGCCATAAAAAAATTGTGTCTAACATTGTAAATGATTGTTTTAGGATGCAAATAAGATATGTGCTTTCAAGAGCTTTCTTTGAGGTGAGGCCTCTTTTTTTTATAAAAAAAAAAACACTACCCAGAAGTACAGCACTCCAAGCATTAAAATTGATATTTACAGAACTCAGCTTACCCATATGTACCACACATTTCTAAATGTATATCATAAGGACAAAAAGCATAACATTAATTATACATGTTAAATGGTTTATTTTTGCTGTTCTCAGAATGTATCAAATTTCACTTAAATCAGTGACTTGAAGGTATTCATCATGTAACAGCGGGGAAAAAAAAACACAATCAAAATGACTGTGTTTAAAAAACCCATACAACCTAAGAAATCTGATTTCAAAACTTCTTAAAATTAACTTACTTTCAATGACGTCGAAGGATCTTCTATAAACAGCATCCACTCTGTTGTGCTTTAAATATTTTCAGCCCGCCACTTTCTGAAAGAAAACCTCCATCGATACGTGAAATATGTTACATAGAAAAAAAACTTCTCTCATTATATCACATGTTTCCACTAGGCCAAATCATGTTGCCGCGATTCGCAAATCTTGTAATTCTTCCAATCAAATCCCGACATTTTCTATTTTCGCAACTTTCAAAAATAAAATATTTGAGATTATTTTCACAATCCTGGACTACTAATATCTTTCTCTTCTTTGTCACTCATGTTCTCCTTTTCCTATGACACTGATACTGCTTACTATGAAGCAGACTTACTTGCATCAGGTTTATATAGTTGAATTTTTAATCGAGACAGCATTGCAGACTTACATTCCCTCTACTTAAAATTTTGGTTTTAAAAACACCAGGTAAGAATTTTTAAGGTCAAACGGCAATTTTTTTTTGAACGTTACAACAGAATCATTACAGAATGACCAGCCGTTTCCAGACTTTAAGTAAGCTGTATAATGTCCTGATGTAGTTGATGAACCATCGTGATAGATAATTGCTACAGTAACAAAAGTCCTCCCTGATATTGACAGCTGAGAAGCCACAAATTTTTTTATTAAAGTTGACAATTTTGTTCCATCAGGCCTACATCGTTGCATCATTAAAATGACATACTGGCCATATCTACGTATAAGTAATGTTGACATCATATCACATTTACATTGGCTACACTCCATGTTGTGATCCGCTGCATTTACTAGCTTATTAAAGGAGACTGATTTACTGTCTGGCAAAGTTAAATATATAAATCTTTCTGAGTCTACACTAGTAGTACTTGATACCATACAGTTCTCGCAGTCATGCTGCCATTGATAAGAAAGCCCAAACAGGTGATCTACATCTACACCCTCAACTTGCAATATATCAAGCATATACATTAAAAACTCCTGACAATCTTGCTGATTATTTTCAGAGAAGTCTGTTTGACCTGAACATTCATCTAACAGATAACGAACTTCAGACACACTTTCTACTTTTGTTCGATCAGTGCTACATTTCTCGAAAACAGAATTCAACAAACAGCATAAAATTTGTTCAGAATTCAACAGAATCTGTTCTTTTAAACTCTCTAGTGAAAAGAGAACATTAACCACTACATTTGCATAGCAGTTGACACCAGAACTGTTTTCAAATTGAAAACCGACAACATCTTCAACAGAATCCACTTTCTTTCTGCTAACAACTTTCGGTTCATTGACTTTTAGTCTTTTTGCAACAACCTCCCTACTATTACTACTATTTCTACGTTTCCGGCCTACCACACGTTTCTCAAACAAAGGATATTGAGGCAAATGTGGCGCATACTCTCTTCTTAACCTATTGTATTCCTTAACACAATCTAGATCCGCACAAATGTTTGTGACATCACAGTCAATCAAGTACAATCCCGATAAAGTTCTAACTCGCGACAATGCCACATATGCCATACCCTCCTTGAACACTGAACTGCCAATATTCACCAATGCACAGTCTACACTTAAACCTTGCGATTTATGGATTGTCACCGCATATGCCAAGCAAACAGGAAACTGTTTACGGCGAACATATAAGTCTTTAACAAGCAAAAACCTAGCAGAACAACGAGCAATTTTCTGTACTTCCTCAATGCCATCAAATTTAATTCGTAAAAATTCTATTCCATCTCTATTTCTGTATTTCTCAAAATCAACAACATTACCCATTGATCCATTTACCAGACCTCTTTCTACATGTAAATTCCGTCTCAAAATGATTCGGCAATTTAAACACACATTCAGAGTCTTTTCAAAACCCGCTGTCTTAGATATAGTCTTCTCTAATGAATCCAATTTTGATTTCAAATTATCTGACAAAATAATTGTTGATCCCATATGCTCTAATTTGTCGATAGCTTCAAGTTTCACAATCTCTTGCTTTTCTAAATTCAACATTTTGTTGTTGAAGATGGCACATTCTGCAAGAGTTGGCATGAGACATATCCCGGATTTCTTCTCAGTAATTTTCTGAAAAATATTCTCAGGCACAATCTCTTGTTTGGGATACAAATTTGACAGTAACCGTGCATTTAAAGCTTCTTTCCCATGCTCGGTCACTTTTCCAATTCTAATATCTTGTAGAATATTCTTGTAATCTTCATCCTTTGCCTGACGCATATTTTGATGCAGTTCTGCATAATTGAAGTTTAACCATATATTGACGTTGCCAATGCTCCCTAGGCACTTCCTGGTATCTTCATGCGTGAGTATTTTGAACACAGGTTGACCTTTTACTGGTGTCAGCTGTAGAAGATCTCCGAAAACAATAATGTGTTTCCCACCAAATAAGACATCATATTCAGTTTTAAGTACTTCTTGCATTCTCAAATGCACAAAGGCAAGCATGACATTGGAAACCATGCTTACTTCGTCAATGATAAGTAGTTTCATTTTCCTCAAGACTCTTGAAACTTCACAGCAAGCATCTCCAGATAACTTGTTGTATTGTAATTTGTTGTCATGCTCCACCGGCAGCATCAATAGACGATGCAAAGTAATACCTTTAATGTTATGTGCTGCCAGTCCAGTAGGAGCGGTGACAACACAAGACAGCGATGACTCAGTCCTTTCCTGCAAATAACAAGAGATTGCTTTAATGAGGAAACTTTTTCCAGTTCCCGCTTCTCCACTCACGTACAATCGGACAGGCTTCAACGACGTACACGAGCACTCTTTCTTCTCATGACTTAATCCGTGCTCAATTTCCTTGGTAACTTCATCATATATTTTCCTCTGCTCAACGTTGAGTTGTTTTTCCAAGTCTTGTAAGTTAACTGAATCCTCCTGAGCATGTGCCATGGCTCTTTCTACTTCATTCATAGCAGTGGCAGCTTCATTTTCGATAATAGGTCCTCCAAGTGGATCTTGACTCAATGAAACAGAACTCTGACTGTCCTGAGAACTGTCTCTGGCAATCTCGGCTGCAATCGTTGCTTCCTGCTCAATTTCCAAAGTTAGCATTTCTTGATATTTAGAAAAAGCAGGACATTCTATGGACTCCTTGGCTGCATTGAAAGAGTCTTCGTAACAGAGGAAATCTCCAAGCAGTTCCTCTTCTGCACGCCAAGGCTTGAAAAGTTGCAAAAGTGCTAAATAGAAAAACTCCTTTTTTTCTGGAGATTCGCCACTTAATTTTCGATGGTTTACTAATTGGCATTTTCTTTGCTTGACCAGGCATCCCTCACTTCCAATTACAGCATACACTCCTTTCTCAATATCTTCTTTGATGTTCCTCTTGAATATATAATTTTGGAGAACCTCATATAGACAAACATTCTCAAGGTGACTGCTTCGATTTGGATAATATGTATCCAACATGTTGGTCTTCAAAATGTCGGTACTGTTTGGTTCCTTTACTGCCAAATACTCAATTTCCCGAACAGGTTTTAGAACTCGATTTCGCGTTGCAGCAAGACCAAGACTCGCCCAAACGAGACTCCTGGATTTGGCATAGAGACTTGCTGAAGACAATCGATCAGAACATTCGTAAGCTCCGATTTCTCGATGCGACAACATCTTCAGACTGAAACTGTACAACTTCTTGCTGAGGCTCTTTTCATGGGAAATGTCCTCCCACATATCCTTCAGTTCGGTCTTTTCTTTTTTGGTGATGTAAGATGTCACATACCGAGCCACTGCCATACAGTTGTCAGCCACAAACTGTATATCCATGTTCGCATTCCACATGGACAAAATCACTGGGTTGTAGTCATTGATGTACTTGGACTCTTCGTTCCTTTTCAAATTGTATGTATTCTTGGGTGATTTCCTCGTCACATTATGTCGCAGCGAAGACATCAAACTGTTCACTCTTCCTTTAGAAATCACCGGTCGTGGAAAGTTGAAACGACATTTGGTGTAGAACTTGTCCTTGTTTCTGAATTTACGACGACAGTACTTCCCACAACGATGGCTTTGGAAACGTAGAACTTGTTCTCTTAGACTTTTCTTCTCCGTTGCGTTTGGAACAGCACATGTAGAATACTGTTCGATGAAATTCATCACTAAGTCATCCGGATCTGTTCCAAATTTAGGTGCATCCTTGATCCACAGCAACATATGTATATGAGGGGCACCTCTTGCTTGATACTCCTTTCTCCAGAAGAAATCCAACACCTCTCCAAGAGGTGGATTCTTTTTATTTGTGATGAAAGACATCATAGCTTCAAATCTATGATTGAAGTACCTGCATACATTCACAGGATCCAAAGAACACAGTTCTCCAGGTGTCTTGAATTCAATGTTTTCAATATTTCCATTTGCCTCTCGTAGAAATTCAAGTAAGTCATCCCAGCCATACTCGGCACAGCTCAGAGTGAGGAACCATGTCGGAGTTCCTAAGTTCCTCAGCATACATTTTAAATCACCATGACGACGGTACCAGTACTCATTAGTACCACGCTGACACGCCATGAGATTAATTAAGTGAGAATCCAAAATACTGTCTTGAACATTGACTTTATGCATAAAGTCACTTGCCGAGATGTTTCGCATCTGTATACCACTTTTTAAGATGTGGTTCACTGCATATGAAAGTCCAGACAGATCGCTTTCAAACAGGAGATGAAACAAATAGGGAATGCATTGCCGAAACCTAGGATCTTCTGCATACAATCGTAAAGTCCGGTATTCAGACGCAGGAATTTCACGAGGTCGCTCATCATATCTTCCTCCTTGACCTGTCGGAAATAGCTGTGGGAAACACCGAGCTTCCAAACTTTCCTCCCAAACACTAATGGGACTCCCTTTGGCTTGTTTCATTTGAAACAACTCAATAGCATTCCCCATGACTTCCTTGGAATGCAAAGGATGAACACTATAATGTTCATATATTTCTTCACTTTTAGAGGCCTCTAGTTTCTCAATTTGGCCAGCACACAAATCGCTATCCTCTTCATCACTTACTTCCTCTTCTGCAACATATACATTCTTATAGTACTTATTATTTTTCTTCAAATACACTGTTGCCTTTTTGACTTTCCTAACATCCACTAAATCTTGCCATATTTTCTTATTCTTTGTCGGAACCCCATTAACCAAGATAACCAGAGGTTCCTCTTCCACTTTTTCTATTCCAATTGTGTTAATGTTTTTGTTCAAATCTAGAGGCAAATAAACAACTCTTCCCTTTAATCCTCTCTGTAAATCTGCTGGAGGCAACTTCCCTGTCTTTGGCTCCATTCTTACAATAGCCTGAAAGGGATGGATACTTTGAATCAAAATAGATTCATAAGTATTTAAATCCTTCAATTCAGAAGGAATCTCAACCAATTCCAGATTATTATGAACTGCCCTAGCAGGCATCTGGTTTTGATTTAATTTATTACAACAATAAGTACACACACGTTGATCCGATCCTAAATCAAAATAATTTTCTACCATCAAGTATGTGGCTAAATCCTTCCATTCACTATTATTTTCCCTTTCACTTTTTGCATATAAATCCACTACCTTAGTCTGATTCTTATAATAAGTGCGTCGACAACATACACAAGTGAAATTAGGCCTCTCACTTGATTTCATCTGAAACGTGGCAATTTCCTTCTGAAAATTATCTGTACTGGAAACCTGTACATTATCTTCCACATTACCCTCTACTTCAGGGTCAATTTGAACATTCTCATCTTTACTACCAAAGTAACAAAACTCAATTTCTTCACAAAGATTCTTCACATCTATTTCAGAACCATGCAAAAGAGCAGCACATAACTGTTTAAGCATAATTGCTGGACTCTTAGCATAATACAACATTCTCACTAAATTTCTCACTTTATTATGATGCACTGCTAGCATCCTGAAATGATGAAAAACACTCTGGCATACTCTCCTGGAAAGACAAGCCAGTGAATGACCACACAAACCTGTCATTTGTCTCACTCTGCAAGGATCTAAATTTTGCAACAACTTCATTTTCTGCTTCAAACTTTTCTTATTAAATGTCCGTATAAAATCACAAAGCAAATTGATGGAAACCTGTCGCACACTGCAAATAGAACTACACTTCCAAATGTACACAGGACCCTTAGGACGTCTTCCTAAAACCTCATCACTTAGCGCCTCTTCTGTCTCTGTTGTCACAAGTTGTTCTTTTTCAACTGGACAACCATCCTTCACTTCATAAGCTCGACCATTGATGTCAACTGCATGCACCAAATCATTATCCTGAAAATAAGTCTCTTCATTAAAAAATGCCTCAGAACTTGAACTATGCATCCATTCTCCGGAAAAAACTTCACAAAAGTTAGTACGATTTACTACTCTCTTCCATCTACTTTTTGTTTTGAAATCAGAAATTACCTTGCTTAGTTTCCTAATTCTATTGATTACCAAAATAAACAACTTTCGCTTGATTTCAAAAGCATGATCAATAATTTTCTCTACATTTTTCTTCTTCCTATAAAATGCCGCTTTCTGTTGGCCTTTCTTTTTAATATTTTTCAATAAATTAACTAATATCCTATTACGGAACATTCGTTGTCGAATGTCCCTAAACTGTTGTTTCCTTCTACTATCATGCACAGAGTTATCTCTTCCTCTACCAGTAACATTTGTGATGTGTCTCTCCTTTCCATTTAAATTACTTTTTTTTTGGTGAACAGACACATTTTTTTGTGCAAAATTTTTTTTACTACAAATATTTCTTAAGAATGATTTCGTGCTCTTACCCGGCCCTTTCTTGGTGTTTTGACAAGTATTTGGGGAAGAGGACTGCTGCAATAAAACATCATCCTGCTGTCTTTGACGTTTTCTAGCCTTTCGTATTCGACTTCTGGAAGGCATTTTCCAAACTATGAAAGAATCTGCAGTTGAATCTGTGAAAAAATATAATATAAAATATTATTAACCACTATTACCAAACAGTAAATAAATAACAGTCATCTAAAACTTAATGCCGTACTAATTATTTAACATAGCAAATATTTTCCACCAGCACTGCATCACAAAAATGACACTCAATGGTACAAAACAGGCATACAACACTCATAAATCACTCCCTAATATTTTAAATCATTAATTCAGGATGACGATAAGATGTAGCCTATCTAAAGATTTGTTTAGGCCCAGATCTTTGGACTGGGGTGAATGTGTGTCATTGATCCACATTCAGTCCATCACCTGTTTTGTTTATTTGAGGTGAGGCCAACACATGGTTGCAGATAAGATTTTCACTGAAAAAAAACCAAGGTAAAAAAACATGTGAAGGCCTACCAATGAAGTAAATCATTAAATGAAAACCAATACATTTCTGGGAATATGCACTACTAGTGCTTCATAAGATGTTTTGGGTCATATTTATAAGTTATTTGAGTATCTAGTATGCTATTTTACATTCTTCATGGTGCAAATTTATTGTAAATACGCTCCCACCTGCGGTTGGCAAATTTAGATTTTGATTATGGGAGTTAGATAGGCATGTTAATAATTTCCCAAAAATGGTATATAACCCCAAACAACCTTTGTAGCAAATGCTCTTAGCCATGTTATCCACCTCCCATTGGATAACATGGCTAAGAAGTGCTTGCAAATGTGATAAAAAAAGGCCTGCAATGCATGAATATCGCAGAAAAATCAGCGATATTCATGCATTTTCCAGCAAATGCTCTTAGCCATGTTATCCACTTCCTATTAAATAACATGGCTAAGAACTGCTCAGGGCACCATGAGGAACGCTTTCCATTTAAAAAGGGAAAAATAACATCAAAGACACTAAAATGCCTTCGAAATATGAACCCAAACAACCTATGAAGCAATGTGGAAAAAACTGCCGCAATGCATGAATATAGCAGAAAAATCAGCGACATTCATGCATTTTCCAGCAAATGCTCTTAGCCATGTTATCCACTTCCTATTAAATAACATGGCTAAAAACTGCTCAGGGCACCATGAGGAACGCTTTCCATTTAAAAAGGGAAAAATAACATCAAAGACACTAAAATGCCTCCTAAATATGAACCCAAACAACCTATGAAGCAATGTGAAAAAAAACGGCCACAATGCATGAATATAGCAAAAAAATCAGCGATATTCATGCATTTTCCAGCAAATGCTCTTAGCCATGTTATCCACTTCCTATTAAATAACATGGCTAAGAACTGCTCAGGGCCCCATGAGGAACGCTTTCCATTTAAAAAGGGAAAAATAACATCAAAGACACTAAAATGCCTTCTAAATATGAACCCAAACAACCTATGAAGCAATGTGAAAAAAAACGGCCACAATGCAAGAATATAGCAGAAAAATCAGCGATATTCATGCATTTTCCAGCAAATGCTATTAGCCATGTTATCCACTTCCTATTAAATAACATGGCTAAGAACTGCTCAGGGCCCCATGAGGAACGCTTTCCATTTAAAAAGGGAAAAATAACTTCAAAGACACTAAAATGCCTTCTAAATATGACCCCAAACAACCTATGAAGCTCTAACAGTACATATCCTGAAATTTAATTCATTTCAAAATTCGTTTTTAAACACAGCATATAAATCAATTGTATACCTGCATTCATGAAGAAATAACTAAAAATGTCCTTGAGACACATGAAAGTGTTTTCTGGAATGCCCTAACACCATTTTTGGGACACTATTAACATGGCTAGGTAACTCCCATAATCAAAATCTAAATTTGCCAAGCACAAGTGGGAGCGTATTTACAAGACACTTGCCCCATGAGGAACACTTTACATTTTAAAAGGCGAACACAACATCTTAGACACTCAAATACCTTATAAATATGGCCCAAAACAACCTATAAAGCTCTAGCAGTACATATCCAGAAATGTAATTGATTTCTTAAATCGTTTTTAAAAGCAACATATCTGTTTCAGCTTACATAACAGACCATGAAATGGCCTCCATGTATTACAATATCTTGTGTTACTGCATGCCAGAATGTTACACCAAATATGCAATTATAATTTCTCTATGAAACTAATTCTATTAGTATATCACTAGAGACAAAACCACATTTTAAAAACACAGCTTTCTTCATCATTTTCTCCTTAAATCATACTATTCTCTATCTAAATTAAATAAATCTTTTCTCACCTTAGCAAATATTTTTTGAGTTTTGAAAACAGTCTCAGAAATACACCAAATTGTCTTCAGCAGAAGAAAAAGGATGCACTCCAAAGGCTGCAGCTATTGAAAGCACAGAAATACAGATATTCTTTTCACATATCTCTCATATTAGCCAATCATACCTCTTCCCTCACTTTTTTCAAATCAAAACCCTTCCCCCCTCTGCCCTGTCTGCCTTGTTTCCATAGCAACCACCTCCTGGAAGACCTCTCATGTTTGCAAATTCACAAAACAATGTTTCAATTGAACTCTAAACTCTCAGTGCACCTGCGTATCCAGTGCAATCTTTCATTAATTGTTTCTTCCTTGACCATTCAAATTACATCTTTGAAAGAACACATCCATGCACCCTAACTTTCTGTTTTCCGAAATGGAAATTCACCAATCACTGCTAATGAATCATTAGCATAGTAAAACCACAGTTTTTTTTCTTTAGAAACTCCTACTGTTTCAACTGCCCTTTCATTACCACACTTCATCTGACTGCAGAACAACCTTCTTCCACCATGTTTAACGTCTGGATTGTTGGACATAGTTACATCCACTGGGCTCAAAGGTATGCTGAGAGCAGAAATTTACACAACCTCAATTTACAAGATGTGGAAATTAACTGGTTGGGCCAAAGAGGATTAAAATGTCACCAATTGATTCCATTGGTGAAAACCTTTATGCATTTGCCAAAACCTGACCTGTTAATAGTGCACTGTGGAGGTAATGATTTGGGCACTTTGACAGGGGTAGGTCTGGAAATGCTTTTAAAGGACACCTTGGCGCAATTAATGGCACTTTTTCCTCAAACTGCCTTGGTATATTCCAATATATGCCAAAGACAGAAATGGAGGTGGTCCAACCAATTTTGTCCACAAATTGAGAAAGCGAGGAAGCATGTAAACAAATCTGTTTCAGCTTACATGAGAGACCATGGAATGGGCTCTCTGTACAACAACAACTTGCGTTACTACATGCAAGATATCTACAGAGGAGATGGAGTTCACTTCTCAGATGAGGGCAACAGAATTTTCATTCTGAATTTAAGACTGTGCATTGGTACCTACTTATAAGTACCTAAATGTACCATAAACCCAAAAGCTCTTCTCAGAGCTACCCTACATCTGATCACTCACAATTATTATTTTTCTCTAACTTTTTTCACTAATTTTCCACAAAATTCGCTCCCCGGAGCGCTACCCGGTTCGCTAACCGAAAGCTAACCTCGCGGAATTTTTTTAAAAAACATTTTTTTTCCCGCACATATAAGCCTCCTCAGCCACGCTCAGAAAACCTAGGGGGTCAAGATAAGTCTACCATGACCCCTTCTACCCATTCTAAACATTATTTGCCCTCCATCTTGTATCTTAATGCGAACGAAACACAAAATGGTGGACTCCCGTGACGCTTAAGGTTCGCTAACCGGGCAGCTTCCCGGAAAGCGGTCCTAAAAAAAGGCGGGAAAGTAATTTACAGAAAAACGACTAGAGACACTCTCACCAAATATAGATTAGCTCATACTACATAACAATCCCTTCCATTCTCACAAATTTCATTGAAATTCCATTTAGCCATTTAGCCTGTAGACCTCTCCAAGTACCGTGAGGTAAATTACTTCACAAAACACATCTGAATTGTTGGAATTGACAACCAATGAAAATGTTACTTTCATTTTCTACTTTTATTACCTGACATTTGATTGGTTATATACCTGTATATATATAAAGGGAGAGAAGGAAACACAGCCATTTTGACTACTACTTCTTGTTGTACCTCCTATTTCAAAAGCTTCAAAAAACTTCAACTTCTTTGTGAAGGTAAGTTATAATTTAATATATTGTGCACTATGACTTAATATAGTAGACTTTTTCTGCTAGATATACACTATCCCTCTGTAGTAGTAATGTATTTAGATAGACTTCTCTGTTATAGTTATCAATGAAGTAAGGCTTGTCTTGGTTAAATCACATACACTTTTTTATAGTCCTATTTCCACTCTCATACTATACACTGCCAAAAGATAAATTCACTGATAAAAACTGCCTATCTAAAATTAATCCCAACAGTGCCCTATCTCTACTAATATATATTTTCTTATTCAAAATTTCAGGCAAAATGGAAGGCGAACAACAAGTTTCATTTTCGATTGAACTGAAGGAGAACAGCCAAGACAAACTTGATGACTTTATGGATGACAGTAGAGACCACGAACTTCTACAATGTGTTGAAGCAGTAGACAACTTGCTTCAAAATGAAAAACAATTACACCCTATAATAAATTATGACATTTCTGACAATGAAATGTTAGAAAATTTAATAAAATATGAAACACAATCATAATAAAAAAAAAATAAACAAAGAAAACAAAAAAAACAAGAAAAACAACAAACAATTAACATACAGTATTAGAAAAGTCTTTCATTCTTTTATCCATAAAGTTCGCTGCCCAGAAAGCTATCCGGTTCGCGAACTTGGCGCTTACCACGCAAAAAAAAATTTTTTTTTTTGGACCCTCTAGGCCCTTTTAAAACCTCCACATAAAACCTAGGGGGTCAACGAGGATCTACTATGCCCCCTTATGGTAATTTCCCCCTTTGTTTTGGCCTCCTCTTGTCTCTCGATCCTACCGAGAGACAAGATGGCGGCCGCTCCGGACTGTTTAGAATGTTGACAGACACCGGAGGGCCAATCAGCTTCTCATCGCAAAGTTCCGTTACGCGAAAGGTTCGCTAACCAGATAGCTGCCCGGAGCGCTGTTACAGATATATATCTTGATTTAAACGTTAATTTCTCAAAATCCATTGAAGCACATATATTGAGACCTAGCAAAGGCACATCGGGCTAACAGTCCCTACAATTTTGCCAAGTTTCGTGAAAATCCATTCAGCCGTTCGGGCTAAAAGTGAGTCCAACCGCCCTATGGAAAATAACATGGGAAAAACGCGTTTTGGGACCCCCCTTTTTTCTCGGCCCCCCCTTGACGAACCCCCCCCAAATTTCCAGGTGCTGCTCAGAAACAAAATGTGCCATTTTCCTGAAAATTTCAGCCAATTCCGTCCACAAACGCCAAAGTTATTAGGCATAGAATTTTCAAAAGTCCCATAGAGAAAAAATCCTAACTATATATACCTACTGGCGACCGCCAGTAGGTAATATATATATATATATATATATACTACATATTTAAATAACAAACCAAACCACTTTCACTGAATGATGTCATCAGTGATGTCATTTGAGATGTCATCAGTGATGTTATGTTATGTTATGTTAATGTTATGTTAATTTCGATTTATATAGCGTCAAATCACCGACAGGTCTCTTAGCTTTGGGAACCCGTCCTGGCTTTCCCGGCGAGATAACCCCTACTGGGCATCCCCAAGGTGAAGACCAGGCATCCCATCGTGGTGGGGCCGTAGTGGATATTAAGCAAGCTATTGCCCAGAGTGGCAGAGTGTGAACCCATGATTCGAGTAGGCACCGAGGCGAGAATTATCGAGTCCGTGGACATTTTGAGCTCAAGACCCAGCCGCGTCGGGAATTGAACCCTGGTCCCGGGTCTGACCTCTGCATCAGGGTCTGCCTCCTCTAACTAGTGAGCCACACTGTCATGAATGATGTAATAGATGACCTCATGAAGTTGAAGTTGAAGTTAAGAGTTTTGTAAAGCGCTCGATCCCCGTGCGATTTCTTGGCGCTGAGGACGGAAGGACCCAGGGGAGACAGAGGAGACCGCATAGAGCGAGAAGGCACGGTAAAAGAGGAAAGTCTTGAGAGCTTTACGGAAGTCAAGGTAGATCGGAATAGACCTGATAGAAAAAGGAAGGACGTTCCAGAAAGGGGGGCCAAGGTAGAAAACCTCATGCCTCCAAACTTTTTCCTCCTGAAGCGGGGGAAACATAGAAGAAGCTGGGAGGAGGAACGCAAATCTCTGTTGGGAACAAAGGCTTTATTTTGAATTAATAAAGGCTGGCGCAGTGCCTGTCAGGGCCTGAAAGATTGTGCAACCCACTTTGAATGAGGAACCTTCAAGGATGGGCAGCCAAAGTAGGGTTTTTAACAGCGGGTAACATGGTGGAATTTAGGAAGTTTGAGAATCAGTCGAGCAGCATGATTTTGAATCAATTGTAGGCGCTGAAGTTCACATGCAGGAGCACCCGCATTCAGACCGTTGCCATAATCGAGGCGTGACATGATCATGGCAAGAAGAATAAGTTTGAGAACTGTAAAGGAAAAGAAATGGGGGATTTTGCGTATAGTGCAGAGTGTCAGGAAGCATGATGATACCACAGTGCTAATCTGAGAATGCATTGTGAGATCATTGCTGACTTTAAACCCCAGGGTTTTTACAGAAGCAGAAGGTAGAGGGGGAGGACCAAGAGAAAGGGGCCAGAAAGCAGAGGTCCAGGGACTGGGAGTGCCACCGGTAAGTACCAGCTCGGTCTTATCTGGGTTTAGCTTTAGATGGTTGCCATTCATCCAGTCGCTGATGAAAGTCATAATAGTTTGGAAATTGAGAATTGAGGCTGGGAGAGAGGAGAGATTAAAGATCAGCTGGAGGTCATCTGCATAATTGAATACCGTGACCTCCATATTTTGCAGAGCAGATATGAGAGGGAGAATGTAAAGATTGAAGAGAATAAGGGAGAGGGAGAAGCCCTGGGGGACCCCGCAAAGAACAGAGCGTGTAGGGGCAGAGAAAACCGCCAACTGAACAGCCTGTGTGCGGTTTCCCAGAAAAGAGGTGAGCCAGGCCAAAGCGGGTCCCTGGATGCCGGCGCCTTCGACGCGGTCAAGAAGAATGGAATGATCGACCGTGCCAAAGGCGGCGGACAAATCGAGGAGAACCAATGCCTGAGGGGAGTTAATATCTGCGCTCCCTCTGAGCTCATCCAAAACAGAAAGGACAACCGATTCTATGCAATGGGATGGGCGAAAGCAGTGGATTGCGGGCGCGCGAGTTATAGTTAGTACAACTAACTATAACGGGGAATTTCAATGGTTTTGTATGACTGAAATGTCCAGCTAACTTTAACATGTGTAATACCTATGGTTTTTCAGTGAATTTCTAAGGTTTTTTAAATGCTAATTCCTAACTATAAAGTGCCTAAAACCTATGGTTTTTTCAGCGAATATATATATATATTCACTGAAAAAATCAAAGGTTACAGGGATGTTATAGATAGGAATAAACCTCAGTGGTTCACTGAAAAAATCAAAGTTTACAGGGACATATCGTTAGGAAATAGAATTTAAAAAACGGTAGAAATTTACTGAAAAAAGGTTACAATGACTTTATAGTGAGGGTCAGTTTCAGCTGCTATAGTTTTCTGAGCAACTATAACTAACGGCCCGCAATGCACTCATTATGTCCTCACATATTACCTCACTCATGACATGGCCAGTGGCATCACTGATGACATCTCAAATGACATCATTGATTACATCACTCATAACATCATCAAGTGACTGTGAGTGTTTTCAAAAAGTTTATGTGTATTAAATATATATGCCAAAGTGTATTGTTGAATCAAAGGGTGTATGGCAGCCTGTATGGCTGATACAGTGGCTGTGTGACTGATTGTTTAAGTGACTCACAAAATGTATGGGTGAGTGACTAGGTTGTTTGAAAGTCTATCAGTTGTCAGTTGTGTCTAAGTGGCTATATGGCTTGGTGATTGGTTATGTGATTGGTTGTTTGAGTACCTGTATGGGTATATGAGTGTCTGTGTGGGTGGGCAAGGGGGTGTGTGACTGCCTTCATGGATGAATGAGGGGGTGAGTCAGTGGTTATATGGCTTGGTGAGTGTGTGTGTTATGGGCTTTATAAGTGACTGAGTATGTTAATGGCTTTTCCGATGAGTGGATGTGTCAGTGGTATATGGGTGGGTAACTTGGTATGTGAAAGGCAGTATAGGTTGAGTGATTGGGGATAAGACTGACTTTATGGGTGAGTGAGTGAATATGAGAGTGGCTGTATGGGTGAGTGTGTATGTCTGTCAGTGACTGTATAGGTGAGTGGGGATGTGTTAGTACGTGTATGAGTAACTGTGTGTGATTGACTGTAAGGGTGAGTGACTATGTGTGTGAGTAGCTCTATGGGTGACTGACTCAGTGTGTGAGCGGCTGCATGGATATATGGGTAGATATGTAAATGGCTGTATTAGTGAGTGAGTGGGTGTATGGGTTGTTGTATGGGTGAGTGAGTGGTTGTGTGAGCTGCTTTATGAATCAGTGAGTAGCTGTGAAAGTACTGGTATGAGTGTGTGAATGGGTTTGAGAATGGTAGTCTGGTAGTTGGAGTGGGTGTATGAAAGGTTAAATGGTAGTATGAGTGGGTGTGTCAGAAATTCTATGGATGATGTCAATAAATCTTTAAATTTCCACACTACTACTGAATGGTATTAAGTAATTTCACAAAATTCTGGACCACGAGCTACCTTTCTGATAAATTTGGTGTAGTTCCTTTCAGCAGTTCGGCTGTACCAGTGTCTAAAGTATCCTAAGCAAATTAACATGAAGAAAAAGTGTTTTGAGACCCCCCCATTTTCTCTGCCCCCACTAGACAGATCAGCATGACATTTTCAAGACAGCAGCTGACGAGACTGGCAAATTAGTTATGAAAAGTTCACAAAGATTCATCAAATGACGCCAAACTTATTTGCAAATAAAAGTAACTTTCTTCAAATGTAAACTACAACCTAACCACAACTACCGACCTAAAAATATTAACACATCAACTAAATACTAAATAAATTACCTAGATACAAAAACTAGAAAAAGTAAAAAAGACATTTACTATAAATATTAAAGAAAATGTAATATATATATATTTTTAAATGTGTAACATTGAAACAATGATAGTAATAAATATATTTAAACAATATTTTAAAAATATGAAAACTAATATAGTCTTGGAATAATATACTATTCCTACTCCAGTCTATGCAATAGTAGTGAAAGCCAAGGCTCTCAGAGGGATTACCTTGAATATTGCCACACAAAACAGACAGTGGTAGGGAAAGTATTAAACTTAGGAAGGATAACATGTACTATTCCACTTCTAGTATGTGCAACAGCAGGGAAAGCATTTGACTTTGGAGGGGTTATATTTCTTATTTCCACTCTAGTCTGTGCAACCATAGGGAAAGTGTTGGACTTCGGAAGGGTGAGATTTATCATACCCACTCCAGTCTGTGTAACAGTAGGGAAGCAGTTGGACTTTGAAAGGGTAAGATTTATTATCTCCACTCCATCCTGTGTAAAGTAGGGAAAGCGTTAGACTTCTAAGGGATTACATATACTATTCCCACTCCAGTCTGTGAAACATTGAGAAAAATAATGGACTTTAGAGGGGTCACATTTACTATTCCCACTCCAATCTATGCAACAGTAGAGAAAGCGTTGGACTTCATAAGTGTAGGATTTCATATTTCCATTTGTGTCTGTGCAACAGTAGGGAAAGCATTAGACTTTGGAGGGGTAAGATTTACTATTCCTAATCCAGGCTGTGCAACAGTAGAGAAAGTGTTGCACTTCGGAGGGGTAAAATGTACTATTCTACCTCCCGTCTGTTCAACAGTAGGGTAAGTACTTCACTTCAAACACATTACATATTTGAATAAACGGATTAATTTAGAACAAATATACATTTCTTAATATGATCAATAATAATTATGCCCCCAAAAATGAATATATCTGGAGTCCGGCAGATTAAACGCGTCATTTGGACTTGATGTTGCAATAAAGAATCTTCTTTTTTAGCTTCACTGGAGTCTGTGCCCATGTGTTGTCCCAGCAAGGCCAAACTTTGGGATATTGCTTTGATATATATATATATATATATATTACCTACTGGCGGTTGCCAGTAGGTACTTATAGTTAGAAGCTAGATTCCATAGGAAAAGCATTTTTTGATTTCCTAATAACTTTGGCGTCGTTTGATGAATCGTAGCGAAATTCTCCCAGCAAAAATTCTATCCAAGTCAGCTCCTATCCTGAAAGTTTGGTGGTGATTTGTCAAGCGGGGTTGAGAAAAAAGGGGGTCCCAAAAAGTGTTTTCTCCATGTTAATTTGCCTAGGAAATTTTAGCCAAGGCTGCAGCCCGAACTGCTGAACGGAATTACACAAAATTTAACAAAAGGTAGCTCTTGGTTCAGAAAGCAACCTTCTTTTAAATTGTGTAAATCCGTTCAGTAGTTGCTGAGAAATTAAAAAAATAAGAGTCAAAAAATCAATTTCCTATAGGAAACTTTAGCCAAGGCTTCAGCCCGAACTGCTGAACGGAATTACACCAACTTTGGCAAAACGGTACTGCTTGGCTCAGAAAGCGACCTTTGTAAAAATTGTGTAAATCCATTCAGTAGTTGCTGGGAAATTGAAAAACAACAAATATAGATATCTAGACGCGAGGTGGAACGGCAAACCCTCCCGAGCATAAGCTTCCCTTGAATTGGCTGCAAACACTCCAAACCAGGAAGTGTTGGCAGCCATCTTGTGACTCTGTAGAACCGAGTTACTAGAAAGCAGTAAAACAAAGGTAAAAAAAAGAAAAGGAGGCAGGGTAGAAACACCCTGATTCCCCAGGCCAGGTCAGGGGGTTCCACAAGGAACCTCAGGGCCAAAAAAAGCATTTTTTAAAATAATTTGGGATGAATTTGTGCTGGGTGCACGAATCCGGGAAATTATTTTATAAAAATGAAGCACGGTCTCCCGCGCTTCGTTTCTTTAAAAGCCCCTGGCTGGGACAAGTCCCTGGGGCAATTGAAAATTAATGTGTGGGAGTCCCCACAGCTCCGGGAAGCGCCACCTCCCCGGGGCTTCTTTAATGGTGTGCGAGAGAGAGTGTACAAGGGTGGAGCGGGTGAATGTGCTTGTACAGACATTGTTCCCACTAACCCCAGTGTGCTGTTGTGACAGCCACGGTGAGGTTATATAAGGGCCCAGCCTTATGCCGCTGTCTGCTCTTCTCCGTACAATACGCATGTCACACGCCTTGCAAGGACTTCCAACCTCATTGCCAGAGACCAGACGCGCAAAACTCTTCAGAAAGAGATTTCTCTGTTTAAAAATGCGACAATCGGCTGACAAGTAATTGAACCAATGGACATAGAGAAATTAAGTGGCTTGTCGTGGATCACACCGTTTGGTAAAATAGGGAGCATTTGTTTAACACTCAGGTGGAGTGAATGTTTTCCTCCCATGCTTCACCGGAGGAGGGACCCACAGTGCTCTCTGGTTCAGAATACTCCCACCCATACAATGCCCTCTACCCTCACCCTTCGACACCCTCCACACAAGCCATACACACACTTTATGCTCAGCTTGGTTCTCTCTCGGGCCGTAGATACACACTCTGCCCAGTTGCAATCAGCTTCATGGCTACAAACAGCTGCTCTGGTATTCGTACAAGTGCAAAGAGTCTACAAGTCCTCATCTACCGCCTTCTACAGCCCAGAGAGACGGGGGCAAAGGGGGTGGGGGAGGAGGTGACTGCACGGTTTATGCAGGATCACAGAGACATTCGCTTCGTTTTCAGAACAATACCAAACATTCACTGATGTTAAGCTGTTCTCTTTAACTTCTGTATTGTCCAAGAAGGACTCCACACACCAGGTTCAAGAGGGGCACATAGTGTCTGTAGTTGTTGAATATCTTGAAATTACGCCAGTGGTTAAAGCCTTTATTGAAATCATCAAGAACGGGGGTTTCTCTCGGTGAAAATGTGCTTCCTCAACATGTTTTGTTTACACCTTCAGTCTGGGTGAAATAATGCATTGAAGTGGTAGGGCGTTAGGATTGCTGGGGTGGTCTTTTTAGTTCGGACCTCATGGGTGAGGTCCATCAGTGCCGGCAGCCCGTCCACAGCACCCTCCCATTCAGCCCTACAAGGGGTATATTCCTGACCTATTCTATGTGCCCTGATGAAGCTCATGTATGCAAGAAAACTGTTGGCTGTTTTACATGAAGAAATCAATAATTAAGAATCTATTATGACATCGGCTGGAAAGTCTTCTGTGTCCATCTTCTGTACTTTCCCCTCACTTTCATGAGACCTCTTCTCTGAAAGCTCCAGCCTGTTGCCCGCAGTTTGTGACCCATCTATGTCAGTCTGCTGTACTCTCGCCTTGCATGTGTTCTCAGTTACCACTCTGTCTCTTGTACCCACCTTTACCCATTCAACTTCTGAGCTCCCTGCCTCAAGCACCCCAGTGGCACAATGTAAAAAGATGCCCCCGCGGAAAGTGATGAGGGACCCCCTGAGTCTCCCATATCTCACAGATATTCATTGACCTTGGCCTGAACGGGCTCTCCTGAAGGGTTAGGGGCTTGAATGTATGCCCCCCGCTGAGATGCAGGGACTACAAGAGCCAGTGTTACACCCCTGGTGCTCCTTCTCTCCTTAACCCCTTCCCTGCTAATGACGAGCTCAGCTCGTCATGCAGTACACTGGTCGTGTGCTTATGACGAGCTGAGCTCGTCATGAACAATGGGAAATAATGATGGTCAGCACAGGAGAAAAATCTCCCTAGCAGCCAAGGTGTTAAAAATCTCACCCTATCCGGCCCTTCCTACAAAATACCTCACCGGTGCCCCCTCATGGCACTCAGTCTTCTTTCTCTGTGTCTCTTGCACCTCACCTACTCAGCTGAAGCTTCATCCCTGACTCTTCGAACCCTCACAAGCCCCCTCCCTCCTCTTTGTGTCTCTCTGTATCAGACAAGCATCTCCTGAAGCCTCTTGCCCTCTCCATGCACATGCAATCAGTTATAGGGGCATCTGTGTCATAACCCCACCGCCCGAGGGATCCAGCAAGATCCCCTTCGCTCATCAATGTGTGATAAAGGGCCCATCGTAAACAAAGGAGACCCCAGGCCTGAGAATATGCCCCCCAGACCTCACCTCCAGTGCCTCCAGCAGGAGCTTCCTGTTTGAGCTGGGTCTACACTCAGCTGAGTGATGTTAGCCATAGTGCCCTCTTCTGGGAGTCAGAAGATTAGGGGGTAGGCGGCCCGACTATAGTCACATTCATCATATTGATATAAGCACTACATCACTAGGTGGTACCGACAAGTATGACGCTTGGAATAGGGCTAGGTGGACAATATGGATATAAAATAGCATAACATACATGCCCATAGGCGGTAGTGGAGAGAGGTACACTTGCTGCAATATCATTGTAGGTTGAAATGTGTGAGGTCAGTAGTGTCATACAATTGTGGGACTAAGTAGCACCGCCTTCTGTGTTGACTAAAATACGCTGAGTGCCCTACTAGGGAACTCGGGAGGGCTTGGGGCAGAAGAGAGGAGGTCCTCCAGCACCTTCTCTGTCCAGACCTGGCATCTGCAGGCCTTTGCAGACTACATCTGTCCCTGACCTGGCAATTCTCCACATGATGGGAGCATGTGGAAAGAGAGACCACACACACATTTGTTATAAAAACCACAGACTACCAGAATATTGACCTCACATAAAAATCACATCAGAAATCTTTGAACACGCACCTACATCCACTGTCTAGCATGTTCCCCGAAGTATGCTGGGACCGGTGTTACAATTATGATGTAAGACACCCATAAACTAATTGAAGTGTGTCAGACTTCATATTTTCAAACTGTATTTTTGTAGCCTATGTTTATAAACTCACCCTGCTGTCAACTTGCAGCACTCTAAGTATCCAGTCAGTGTCCATGTACTTGTACAATAATTCAGGCATTAAGACATGCAGTGCTACAATCAAATGTGCACAATCTATGCAGTCCCCCAACCACCTTCACGCTACTGATTCACTCCTCCTATTACCCAGGTAGTACCCATGCAGTACAGCAATCCCCCTGTTACTCTCCTTCCACTCCTCCAATCATCTAGAAAGAACCATGTCCTTCTCTAATCACTGTGTCAAAACACAAGCACTTATAAATTCACCATGCTGTCAACTTGCAGCACTCTAAGTATCCAGTCACAATCCATGTACTTGTAGAATGACTCAGGCATTAAGACACAGAGTCCTACAATCAAATGTGCCCTAAATATGCAGTCCCTTAACCACCTCCACCCTACTGATTCACTCCTGCAGTTACCTAGGTAGTACCTATGCAGTCCAACAATAACTCTGTCACTCTCCATCCACTCCTCCTATCATCCAGCCAGTACCATGTTCTTATCTAATCACTGCGCCAAAAACCAAGCACCTATAAATTCACCCTGCTGTCAACTTGCAGCACTCTAAGTATCCAGTCACGATCCATGTACTTCTACATTGACTCAGGTTAGGACTTGCAGTGCTACAATCAAATGTGCACAATCTATGCAGTCCGTTAACCACCTCCACACTACTGATTCACTCCTGCAATTACCCAGGTAGTACTCATGCAGTCCAGCAATCACACTGTCACTCTCCGTCCACTCCTCCAATTATCCAGGCAGAACCATGTCCTTATCTAATCACTGTGCCAAAACACAAGCACTTATAAATTCACCCTGCTGTCAACTTGCAGCACTCTAAGTATCCAGTCACTAACCATGTACTTCTACATTGACTCAGGCATTAGGACATGCAGTGCTGCAATCAAATGTGCACAATCTATGTGGTCCCCTAACCACCTCCGCACTAATATGCTCCTCATGCGTTACAAACACACTTGTGCAATCATGCAGGCTCTACTGATGCACTCATATAATCACAAAAAACAACAGTTTGAATGGGGGTCTAAGGGCAAGATTAACGACTAACTAGCAGACACATGCCCCAGCGGTAGGTATTACAAACAAGAAATGCCTGAGGGTCAACAGGCGGATCATTCGTGTAAAGCAGTCAAGGCACAACTAAAATATGAACAAATGGTGAAAGAAAAAGTGTAAATGTGTGATAGAAAGCACTACATCTCTAGGGTTAGGAAAAAATATCCATCAGTTCCCGCTCGGTACCACCCTTTTGTCATCATATGGGTTCTCCTTATACCCAGGAGAAAATGCTGTCTGTCACTAGATGTTGTTGTGACAGATGCTTAACCATTGATAGATGTGCATGTAGATGGATGATACCAAGAATAACGTCTAAAGGGGTAACTGATTTGCAGTGCAAGAGTGAAAAAGTGAATGAGTGAGGCATATAAAATTGGATAGAAGTGAGTAGAATAAAAGATTTTTGCTGATGGATATTTTTTCCTAACCCTAGAGATGTAGTGCTTTCTATCACACATTGACACTTTTCTTTTCACCATTTGGTCATATTTTAGTTGTTGCTTTCATCATGAGCCTGTCTGAGATAGCAATGGAAGAAAACTATTTTAAGTTCGAAGACACTGTCTACCTCCAAACATCTGGGACCAGTATGGGCAGTGTCTTCGCTCCCAGTCTGGCGTTCTTATACGTACATCATTTTGAACAGGAAATCGTCTTGCCACCTACTAATCCTTTCTTCCAATCGCTCCGGACTTGGAAGCGATATATTAAAAAATGTTTTGCAAGCAGAAAGATGTCTCTCATAAGATGCTGCAGACAGAATGATTAAAATGGGTGGGGTCCTTCAACTGTTACAATGGGAAATGTTATGAACCAATCAAATGCTTTTTTTTAAGGTCACATGGGAGTTGCGCACCCAGCGCACAAAGAGGGTGCTCCCCACGCGACTTCACAAAAATATATATAACAATAATTTTAGTTTATTACAAGTATTAATATATTATTTTTATAAATAGTTTAGATAATCTCCTGCCCTGATATGTACCTTAAAGTTTACATATATATATATATATATATATAGTTTCAAAACATAAAAAGTTTTACGGGATTCGCGCACCCGGCGCGATCCGGCACGTATATGTCGGCACGCGGGTCCCGGCACCGCGCATATGACCCGTTCCAAAAATGGGCACATGACACCAACCCATATGTATATGTCATTACGCGAGGCCAAACACCGTGCACCCGTCGAATACTAATCACGCACATGATGCGATTCCATATGTATATGATGATACCCGGGGCCACGCACCCGTCGCAAACCCTACGCAGCTCCTTCTTGACTTTCTCGACTTTACCAATATGGCAGCTGGAATTCATGCGCCCGCCATGATATGTGCATGATGGGTATGGACTCCAATATTTTTGGAAAAAAAACAACATATATTTTAAAAGACAAAAGACATTACATTATTAAATTAAAATTAAAAAAAGAAAAGAAAATATTTATAGAATATTACAGTTACAAAATATCTTTTTTTTAAACTTGAAATTTCCAGAAAAGCATATAAGATTGTATAAATATTAAATTGACAAATTAGTAATTACAAACCCCTACAAGTTCACTGAAAAAATCATAGGTTTCAGGCCCGTTATAGTTAGAAATTAGCATTAAAAAAACCTTACAAATTCTCTGAAAAAAACATAACTTTCAGGCCCATGATAGTTAGAAATTAGCATTTACAAAACCTTAGAAATTCACTGCTAAAATCATAGGTTTTAGGGACGTTATAGTTGGTTGGACATTTCACTCCTACCAAACCATCAAAATTTCGTTGTTATAGTTAGTTCACCTAACTATAACTCGCACCCCCGCAATGCACTGCTGATGATCCTCCAAGTGACAATCTGATGCACATACTGATGCTCTGATATAAATGTTTATACACACATTTTAAAATGCTAACTACTATTTTTGAAGCCATACACAGAAGAATGCAATATACTACATAGCACTCACTGGTTCCTAGTTCTACACACACATCCAGTCATTCATACATGTAGTTACTCATCAATACAGGACTATAATGTGCACTCATACATCTATTTATGCAGACACACTCTGCCAGACATCCAAAGAGTTATTCACACACCTAGCCAGTAATGCAAAGAATCAATCATATACTCATTTAATCATGTATACGGTCATACACACTGACTCTGTTATTTATAGACATATCACATCACTTATTTAAACAGATACTAACACATATTTACTGTCTTATACAGTCACTGATAGAAGCAGACCCTTATTTGCACACACACTTTTTAAATAACAGTCTCACGTATACTCATTTATATACTCACACATAGTGGCTTAAAACATATGTAGTTAGTCACAGATATACCACTGAGACATTTATTCACTCACCAACACACCCATAGACACACTAACTCACCCATACAGCTCTTTCCAGATTCACTTTTTTAATCCATACAACCACTGAATCACCCAGTCAGACATTTATGCACAGACGCATACACCCAACCACCCACACAGACACTCAGGGATCCATACAGATACTAAGACAACAAATCAATAACCTATATAGACAATCATGTAGCTATTCAGCAACCCATGCAGTTGCTTGCACACCAATGGGGAGACTAATAGAGACTTTAATACAATTTAGTCACTAACCCATGCATTCAGTAAGACATGTTCAATCACTCACTTATACAGTCAGTCACACACCTACGAAATATTTTCTTTAGGCACTTGTAAATGTATTCATTCTTCAATACACCTTGGCATATATATATGACATATTTAAACTTTACAGAAACACACATTCACTGGATGATGTCATGAGTGATGTCATGAGTGATGTCATTTGAGATGTCATCAGTGATGTCACCGACCATGTCATGAGTGATGTAATATGTGACATCATTAGCAGTGCATTGCAGGCACGCGAGTTATAGTTAGCTCAACCTACTATACAAGCGAATTTCTTTAGTTTTATATGAGTTAAATGTTCAACTAACTATAAAGTCCCTGAAAACAATGTTTTTTTGTGAATTTCAAAGGATTTTTAAATGCTAATTTCTAACTATAACGTCTGTAAAACCTGTTTTATTCAGTGAATATATATATATATATAAATTAAAGAAAACCATTAAACAA